>NC_060257.1:34295990-34599578 GCF_921293095.1 Ischnura elegans | reverse complement strand
ACTAACTAACTCGCGCGCCGTGAGCGGTCACGAATTTCCATTCAATTGACCATATTTTGCTAAATCTCTGAAGTCATCGAAATTTGAGCCCAAATACTTAATAATTTCCCTAAGCTCAAAACAATGCAATGCTGGTCGCCATAAAATGCGCACGGAATCGACGAATCGCCGACCGGAACGTAGAGTGACTCCGAGACAGACACGAAAATGATTCACCAATTGAATTTAGATTGAAAAACTCTGATATCTAGCATAATACTGATAGAGGTGGGGTAGCTGAACCTTGGAACTACCTCAGATGGGGCAAGGAGGGGTTCGATTTAATTATAAATCGTCCTATATAGTGCTTGAACAGCCCCTTGACAGGAAAGAGAAGAAAATTTTGGGAATGAGTATCATTCTCTGATCTAAAGATATGAATACAGAATTAAATATTTTAAGACAGGTTTCAGTCATGTATTTATGATATTTTCCAAGATTACACAATATCCAATCAAATCCCATTCAGATGGCTTACCGAGGGTCTATCATTCAGTCAATTATCCAAAGTAGTAAACACTATGAAACCAAATCATTCACAGAGATAAACTCGTGCACTTTCAATCTTAATCATGTAAAATATCAATACATTTGTTCCTTTTTCCCTAATTTGAAATTGAAAATAGATTTTTTAAGTGCTGGAACGCCAAGCACCTTGTTGAAATATCATTTTTAATTTCCTTACTTCACGTGAATTATTTAAATAACACCCCAGATATTTGCGATGAAAAGAACTTTAAATTTTTTATGGCAACTACTCCTCACCCAGATAACAACTTTCCCGTTATAATGGGCAACAAACAAAAAGAACTTTGAAAGCAAACATATGCCAACGTGCATTTCAAATTTATGGCCCATCATCACGAAATGTAGCTGGTTCTCACTTTTATGGGCTATCTATAGTTTGATAAAACTGAATGCAAGCGGAGAATAGAAGTCATCATAACTATTCTATCCCAAAAGCTCGCTTTCTTAAAAGCAGCAAACATTCGGCCCGAGATAGTCTCCAAATTAGCCGTGAGATAGTACTCGATAAAAGAACTCATATTTTTCACCTGACTGGAAAATGAAAGCATCTCAAAAATTTGATGAGCGCCCGAACTAACAAAAACTCGCGTAAAACACGATGAAACAGAAATAAACGTAACAAATGTCTATTTGAACGTATCCTTAATTTTAAAACGTGGACATTAAAGGCAATTCTTCATAATCCTGAATTTTTACATCGAAATGATTTTTAATCATAACTAGAGTGTTTATTTAAAATACTTTCGGATGCAATAAATGAATTTGAGAAAAAAATAGACCCGTACAGAAATTAAATTTTTATGTGGTTACAGTATAAAAATTATTTCATGTTTAACTAAATGAAATGGAATCTGTTTGATAATTTTACGCAGTATCCATTCGATTAACGCCTGAGGGCATGAAGATAATTAAAAAGATTATTATTTACCAATTATAAAGTCTGAGGAAATTGGTAATATTATTTTGGGGCAAAATTAGCGCCATAGATGAATATTTTTTTAATTTGAATTTTACTGGCTGAAAGTCAATCAAAGTTTTTCGTCATTAAAACGATGAATCCACAACGGTAGGCATATATTAAATAAGCTGTAATTCCACAGGCCAATTCATAAAACTTTTCCAACAGGAAGCTCGAGCTGACTTATTTATAGACAAAATTAATGACCCACATGCGAACAAAAGAGACAGATATTCCCATAAGGAGGTAAACCCCTTCACATAGTTAATTTGGCGTTGCAAATTATTGCTACTAGCATGCTCATTACTTAATCTAGAGATAAGCTTAAGAGTCTAAAATGCTAAACAACATGACATGAGTAGAACCGGTATCACATATTACAGTTACATTTGACTAAGACCTACTAAAAGCAGATTATACTGGCCCCTGAAATGGACAATATACTTTCTACAGGAGGTAAAGCACATGAATACATCGAGCTAATTTCAGATCTGTGTTTCATACACTATTACTTCGGCTTAAATTAGCGCAGCTGTTTATGCAACAATTATTTACGAATCGACTAACCTTTAACGTAAGATGGATATCTCAAATTACTCAGGAGACCCCCCAGGGCAATTCTTACCATACATTTTCACTCAAGGACCTACAAAAATTGAAAGCATAAAATACTAAGCCACATATGCCCTGTTAAAGAAGCATGAAGACCGTTTAGCTTAACGTAGTCAAAATCTTAGGAAGAATTGTAGGTTGCTATTTTAAGTTTTAAGGATTCGACGACTCCTCCCTGGCATAGCCCACTACATTAGGTATTCCTTTTAATCAAACTTCTTACACCTGGGGCCAATTGCACCTTATTATTACTAACCATACTTCGAAAGCTAGGCGTTAGGATTCAGCAGGTAGGTAACTCAGGATGAACTAATTCTGTCACAGCTATGTTTTTACATGCAAAGTTCTAGTTTTTGCATCACAATGCCAGTATATCAATGACGTGATATGCCCGAAAATGTTCAAGTGTGACCAAAAGTTGAAATCTAAATTTTTAAATTAAAACATGATTTCAAATAATTTTTTCGCGACGCTTGGTACAAGAGACCAATATTATTGTGTAAACCAAATAACCCGATTCACTGTCATAATAAAAAAGTGATTTAGCTTGTATACAACACTGACCTCCAATTATTCTCAATGCAAATGAAAAATGCTAGCATTTAATTCTTTCATTTTGCATCAAAAATGCACCCCAGCACACCTGAAAGCTCTACTTGTTATTTGTTTATCTGCAAAAAGCCCAGCTGTATTTGCCACCAATGGATTCGTCTCAGCATATCTTAGGCATTTAGAATTTCCCATTTGGCAAAACTTAAACCTTTAAATGACCCACTCATGCAACTAAAAGCGAAAAATGGCAATGTTGACCCAAATATGATTACTTAAATCTATCGACCCATGGTTAAATATCGATTTTTATCCATTGAATCATCAATTTTATAGATTTTATGTTTTCGATTGCATCATCGAGTTGATCGATATTTAACCATGGATTCTAGGTTCCACAAAGTTAAGCTGGGTTTACACGTCAAAGTTGACCACTATAGCCTCGACTCGTATGAGCAGACAGCGACTGCGAAGCGCTGAGTAGATAGCTCGAATCGAACGAGGCATTGATTCGATCTATTACCGCAGCTGAAGCAGTTCAACTTTTAACGCAGAAGGAGTCGACAGCTAAGAATGTACCGCAAGGGTCATTTGTTAATTAACCAATGGCGCAACTATGGGGGGGATAAGGGGATAGATCCCCCCCCCCCAAGGCCTCACAGAAATTTAAAATTTATTTAAAAATATTATCTAGTTTTGTCATACAATAATTGAATCTGCTTTAAGTTAAGTCAATAAAAGTGCCAAAATGATGTAAAATATATTTCCAGGTATGTCATTTTTCAAAAAAATTCCCAGACCCCGTTGCCTCGGGGGGGGGGGGGGGTTGCCACCCCGGGCCATCCCATTTCCCCTCCCCCCCCAGAGCCTATCCCTAGTTACACTACAGAATTTAACTGCAGAGGCAAAGAATGTAATTACAGATTGCTCTGTCAATTTATTACTAATAAGGGGCCAAAGTTAAGGCGACAATCGATCTCAGTTTTTCTTGGAGAAAAGGACGTTAAATTATTTCTCTTTCGCAACTGCCACTCCTTTTGTTTCCCTACCTCTACCATCACGACGCACATTGGCACTCTTGGGACACCTTTATGTTGGTAATAGCAGCGAGATATAGTTTTGGAGCAACTATCTTAGTAGTCAGTTACTATTCCCCCGACTCATACAGTCAACTACTATTCAACCCGAGAGGATCATTTACCACCATAGGATTGAAATAAAAGGTAGTTTTACTTTTCTACATTTATCTTAATGCGTATGACCAATACACGTTAAGCAAAGTATGTATTATCTGGTATGCAAATTTAATACCTGGTACCAGATCAGATAATGACTGTTGCAACAGGTGATGGCTCTGTGAGCCGAAACGCGTCGTACGCATTAAAATAATTATGCAAAAGTGCTATTTCCTTTTATTTTAATGCCGAACCTCCATAATATCACACCTGAATCAGTTGAATTCATTCGGAATACCATCATAGTAGTCAATAAAAACGTGTGAACCCAGCTTTATAGCTAAAAAAAGAAACAAATGAAGACATGATTACATGAAGACTATAGTACGTTTAAATTTGATTACTCACCGACATCTCTTCACTCCGGTACGCTGTGAGTGTCTGTTCGTCTTGTAGCAACACGCAAAAGTAGGGTTCCCATGCCACCAGGGGAACTTTGTCGTCTTTGAGTGCATTACTCGGCCGATGACCCGTCACTGCTTCTTTGTCTGCAAGAGAGAAGAGGAAGGGGGAAGTTCATGAGACATGCTTCGGTACTCGAAGTAATACAAGGAAGACAAGATAATCCCAAGATGGGTAAAGTTGGATATGGCAATGTTGTTGCGAGCCTCATAAGACGATGTCTGCGCATCGATAATTCCGTTTGAAGAGGGTTGAGCACTAGTCACGAGAAAAGCGTGCATGCACCAATAATACGACCACGATATTTTATGACCCCACCCTCAGTGACCCTCGGTGCTCCAACCCGAACGGTTTTTTCGGATAGATCACTTATTTTACCTTCACCTAGGCGATCGTAATTGGTTCGTATTGTTATTGACACTCCCGCCTTTTCTATCGTCGAGTTGCAACTGCTGCTTAGATGGTCTTTGATCTCTATTCATGCTATTGGGATGAAGCCGAACCTCGGAATCGGATCGGATATTGGGAGATATATATATTTATAATCTCAGGCGATACATTGCTGAAGTTGTTGATCTTCAAACTGCAAAAATAATAAACTACACACTTACTTTAATGTTGAAAGACCCAGGTTTCGGTTGCTCAGTGCTATTTTATAGGTCATTTTTACTACGAATATAACATATTTCCTGAAATATTCAGTTTTGGTGATCAAAACCAGAATTTTGCTTTTATGATGCATGGAATTTTTAGCTAGCTTTCACATTTGTGATAAATAGATAATAGATTAGTATAAGAGTTTTTTTTATATAAATATGTTTTACATGTTGGGTGAACAATGAAGTCATGATATAAATAAATTAAAATAAATCCCGTGCGTGACTTCCAGGTTTCTATATGCATGTAGAGGCTACAGAGAAATAGGATCGGGAATCGATTTCGAAGCTGTCTGGAGAGACCCGCTCAAGTGTAATCTCCCAATTTATCTGACCCCTGCCAAGAAAGGTTAGCCAATCTCGCTGTGTACGTACCATACCCCCATACCCTTTCTCCGGACCAAACGAGTTCTCCGAACACCCCTTTCACTTTTGCAAGTCGGAACATCTATAGCGCACGATCGCGCGTAAATCCTTCACAAGGAAGCCATTCAACTCGGCGAGCTTCGACAACCATTCGGGGGGTAAAGGGAGGGAGCTTCGATATTCTCCGAACGAAAGGGGACGTTCTTCTTCGTCGTGGAAAGGGTTTCCGAACGGAGAAAAGAGATTCGAACCGTTGTATTCATAGATAAGCGACGTGAGGGAGAGTGGAGCCGACGTGAACTCCTGGGGAGACGATTTTCCCAACGCAAATAGGCTGTGGCTGAAATCAACTGGATGAAAAACTTCGATACCCCTGAGATGTATAACCAGGAATACGTTTCGTACCAGGCAACCAGTTCACAATCTACGCAATAAAAAATCCGAGGGATGCAACTCTTAGAAATTGGGTTCGCTTTTTGAGAAATGATCAAGAAATTGACAAAAAAGTTTGTAAATCGATATGATCAGGCAACCAGTTTATAATCTACGTAATAAAAAATCCGAGGGTCATGCGAATATGGGAAATACTTCGGGTAAGATGTTTGAGAGAGATCAATAAATGGATAGAGGTGTATTTAATGGACAGCAATGGATTGAAGTTGCTAGAAGTGGATGGAAATTAACAAAAATGGCCGCAAATCGATATTATTAGGCAACCAGTTTACAATACATGTAATGTATAATCGGAGGAGTATGCAACTCTAAGAAATAGGGCACGATTTTTGAGATATAACCAAGAAATGGATTTAATGGATGGAAGTGCTTAGAAATTGATCGAAATGAACAAAAAACGGACGTAAATCGATAAACATGGACTTAAATCTACATAAATGAAGAGAGATGAACAGAAATGGGTAAAAACACATGGAAATTATGGAAATGCGTGGCAATGGAATTGCATTGAATAAAATTTTTAAAGCTGCGCACCCCTCTTTAACAACCAATGACGGGTTTTCCAGTGATATTTTTACAAATTTTATATAAGAAAGATAGTTATTCTTGAGTTAATATTTAAAATATCATATTGTAATAATGAATGCAATCGGCAAGATAACAAATAACTGAATGCAAAGAAATTTTACTTCTCATGAGTGCTAGCACCAGACCTATGTAAAAATTGCAAGATGGTAGCCCCATAACTATTCAATAAGGGGTACCTATATATTCCATAATTATTTAAGTGTTTTCTAATGTAATATTTTTGAATGTAAATGGAATAAAGTTATATTATTATTATTATTTTGTTTCATTAGTATTGGGGAAAAATGGACCAGTGGAACATCACATATAATTCGATATCCTTTTCTTGGCCTCAATTATTTAGTAATGAATAACGTCTTTGAGTATAGGTCTGAGAATGATATGCAAAATTGTTAACCAACGTTTCGATGTATTTCTTGTACCTTCTCCAGGGCTATGAATGATGATGTTTACAATAAATTAATACTGGCGCATTGTATACAATACATCGACGCTTGAACTTTTTACTGTTTGCCTATGAGAAATATAGCTATTGCAACTTGTTCAGTGCTCCCTGACGGATAACAGCATCATTCAGAAGCACATAAATCGCCTATGTTGTTTTTTAACATCTAATAAACCATAAAGCATGAAATTCAGAAAAAAAATAACGGCATTAAACCCGCGACTGAGGAAGTTACGATTAAGTCAGTTTAATGCAAGAAGACGGAAAAAGTGCGAGTATGAAATTAATGTAGTAGATTGCTAGAAAATGTTATAAAAAAGGCGAAACAGTCAAAACACCTACCAAAAAGCATTGAGCATTAGTACAATGCGTTCATACCGTGCAAAGCTAATAACTGAAATAAATGAAATCAAAGAAGTGATTGGCTGTGTCATAATTTATGAGTTGTTGATATGAAACTATGTAAAGTCTGTAGATTCTAACACTACACAAGGTTTCTGGCTTAAAACCAAAATATTAAGAAATAAAATTCCCTAAGAATGTTCCACATTGAATATTTACTAACGATGAACATGGACTAGATACTGTTATATCATTTTCACGGGATGCCTTGGTTTCATGGATGTGCCCAGCGAGGGACAGGGGGTGGCAGATGCCCCCACCCTAGAAGCCCTCAAGTCTTTAAGCAAAATCAGTACTGAATTGAAACGAAAGTATTCAACAAATTTTCTTTAAACCCACGAAAAATTATATATATTAGTATATCAATTGTAACTAAAATATTACTATTTTTCAAGGAAATAATCTCATAAATCCCATGGCTTTGCCCCCCTACTCCATGGCTTGCCCCCCCTAGTTATGATCCTGGATACACCCTTGCTTGATTTGATCAAAAGCTTGGTTTAACAAGTTTTACCTTCATGACAATAAAAAATATATAGAAAATATGGAAATGATTGAATATTCAGTGTGGAAAGTTCGAAGTGAATTTTATTTCCCTCTCTAGAATCTATAAACTTTCCACCAGACTTTCAAACAAAAGCATTTGGACAGGGAAAGCTGTAATAATCGAAATGGCCTTTTAATCATCTCGCACTTCTAAGAACTACGTCCTTTTCTTGACGGTTTATTTTCGCGCGATGGGCCCACTTAAATGTGACGGCCTTGCCTTTGATCCTGGGCGTAAGTCGCCCATCTTTTCCCCCACCAACTACATCACGACCTTCAAGTCACTCTGCGAGTGAGCATCGGATGTTCCCTAAATAGCGCTTTTCATCCCTTCGAAGGTCTTCGACCCTAAGGGATGAAAAGCGCTCTCATGTACTCATGTACTCACCGACAACGAAAGAAGGCGAACAATATATGCCTTTAATTACTCGCTCCGTTTTATGCGTCTTGATCTGTGCTCTGAGATGGATGTAAATCTTTGACCGTCTTTAAAGTTTTATTTTCATGATAGTCCTGCGCAAATGAGGATGGCCGAAGGAGAATCAGGGTGATTAATTAGGGATAACGTTGCTGAACAGTTGGTTCATTGTAGTTCAGTTAAGCACCCTTAATCCCAGGATTGCACAAAGTTTGCTATAAAAATATTAGAAAATAGGCGAAAACGT
This sequence comes from Ischnura elegans, assembly GCF_921293095.1. NCBI lineage: Eukaryota > Metazoa > Arthropoda > Insecta > Odonata > Coenagrionidae > Ischnura > Ischnura elegans. The sequence goes on along the minus strand of NC_060257.1, from coordinate 34,591,134 downwards.
CACAGTAATTACAAAAAAGCATTACGTGTTAATAAATTGCCTCCATACCGTACAAAGTTGATTACTGAAATCAAAGGGAATAAAAACGTGATTATCTGAGTTATTATTATTTCTTTCTGTTATGAAACGATGTAAAGTCTGTAGATAGTAACACTGCATAAGGTTTCTGGCTTAATAATATGAAACCAAAATATAGGGAAAAAAAAATTCACTGATTACGTTCCTCAACGCATATTTAAAAACAGCGACCATGGTTGCGATACTTTTTAAAATCATTTTTACGGCTTAGAAAGCCTTTGACTTCGAAAATTTTAGTATTCTTGCACAAAATGCTAGTGCAAAAATTTTGCGAATCACCCCTTATCCTTATTAACTGTCTGTCCTCCAAAATTCGTGTTATATCTCTTTTAAATCCTCAATAGTAGCTACCCCTGTAATTCTACGCATAATTCAAATTCTCTTCCAATCATTTCTGAGCTATCATCCTCAACCTCTGCGAGACAGCAAACTAATTGGTTTCCATTCCATAAAAACAGCAATTGGGACATGAGGAAAAATACATAGGTAAATGAAGCAATCATAAACAAAAAAGAGCTCGTTAGAGAATCTTGTAAGTCAGAAATCAGAGAAAAAAGAAGATAGTGACTAGTGTGGTCTGGAGTGTAGCACTTTGTTTTGATTCAGTGTCTTGGAGTACAAGTCTTGAAGAATTTTAAACGCAAATTTTTTTCCAACCATGTATATTTGTGCACCTTCATTTTTTTCCAATGACTTTGATTTCAAAATGAAATACAATTCATTGCAAAAAAAACCAGAGGAAGAGTTTCTATTGTCAGAAACGTTGGCAAAAATTTTCATTCAAACTTCTTCAAGATTTATAAATAAAAAAACTGAATCAATATCAAACATAAAAGTCAAGAGATATAAAAAATCAATATATGTAGATTCTACATTGTAGAAACTTAAGGAGCGGAAACGTGGTCCATGAGGAAGGAAGACGAGAGAAGACTGGAGAAGTTAGTGATGTGGGATGAGAGAAAAATAAATGAGGTGAAGTGAATAGAGAGAAAGGCAAATGGTGGCTGAGGAAAGGAAACTTCCAAAAGTCAAGAGGTTTGGAAAGAGCGAAAACTAATTGCAAGAGAGGACGTATGATAAAAGTCGTTTAAGAGGGGAGAAATTTGGGCAAGATAATTAATGGGGAAAGAGTAGATTAGGTCATAACAAATTAGAGACATAGACTGTAGAACATACAGAGACAGCTAGGCACGTGAAAAGCCGTTAGGATAGTTTTGTTAGTGTCACTGACGTCTTAGAACAACTCGGATGGGAATTTCTGTCAGAGCACAGATTGACAGCTAGACTAATACGATTATGTAAATTCAAGATCATTATATGTATCCATTATATGCATTCCATGAATCAAAATTCCTTTTATGTAAAATCATGTAATGTTTGTAATTCCATTCCCCAACATCTGAGAGACATCATGACAGTAGAAAATTTTAAAGAAAGATTATCCTTATTTTATTTAAATGAAATTTGATGTTTTTGTTAAAATATTGAAATTTATCATATTTTCTGTGCATGAAATACTGTATATTGTCTATTTATTATGAAATTTACTCTGATGACTGTATTTTTCTCTATTTAACTTGAAATTTGATGACTATGTCAATATATTGAAAGTGGATCTGTTGAGTGTATTACTTTTCCAGATGCTCATGTTAATATTTTTTTTCACAAAAATGAATAACAAAGTTCAATGTCCCATTAAAAATTCAACAAGATTTTCTCGCACTTATGTGTGAATGTACTTGCTCCAAAGGACAATCCTAAAGCAAATGAAATATCTATACATCTATATTTTCCGACGAATTTAGCCATGTCTTAGGAAAGTCAACATACTACGGTAGATCAGACCATAATAATAAAATAAGAGAGATAGACTGTATTACAGATAGATCTAGAACGTAGTTTTTTCCGCGTGCGATAAGAGACTATAACAACAGCGTAATGACTTAGAGATAAGTTAGTTGACTGGTATTGTAGCTAACTAACTTTTCTATTCCTTAATGCTTGTTTATGAATTTTTCTTGAATTTCTAACAGCATCATTTTCTAGCTTCAGAGGCAGATTGCTTTCATACGTAGGATATTGATTAATCCCACTGCTTATGTGTAATATGCAACGTACATTTTGCGTGGCGCATGTTCGTGGAAGTAAATTTTACTCCTCCTTTGTATGTTGGTGACGGTTCAACTCCAGCCAAAAACCTCTGTAAGTGGCTTTCAGGGTAATACTTAGATGTACGCGAGGATAAAGTTCAAACATAGAATAATGGGAATGGGTCTTATTGTGAATTGGACAGGGCAGTCGACTTGCGGAGGCTGGAGAACCAAAAGTGAATCGGAAAGTTCTCCATGTAATCCTGTATTAATGAACAGGAAACCTAAAAACTTCAAAAAACTATTTCGCCCTATTTCAGAGCCAAAATTAAATACAACTGATATTCCCAGGAAAATTCCTTACGCGTGTATTTCCGTCACGTTGACATCACTACCCCTTTCTTATTTAGGTGCTTTTCTCAAAACACATACTGTGTTGTAAGCCCAACTGTTTTATAACGCACGAGAATATTTAACGTTACGTAAACACCATTCTTTCTCCGCATAGAAAACGCTCTACAAAAAAAACATTCGCATTCAAGTGTCATTCAGCATGGACTACCGCGAAGGTTGAAACCATTAAAGTTGTCTCATTGCTGGAATACGAGTACATCACCGGCTCGGTGGAATGTGCATAATCGCTTAATTATTTCGTCTGGACAAGGTCTTTTAAGCGAGGAGACTACTCGAATGGTGGCGATTATTCCAGCGAACTGAAGAGTGGAAAGTTTTTGAATGCCAGCGCGTGCACCGTACACGATTTAATTTGAATCATTAATTTGTGGTTGTGTTTCAAGGGCAGCATTCAATGATTGCAACAGCTGATCCGCCTTAGGGCATACAACAGCACTTAAAGTTATAGTAGTATTATATTTTCGAGCTGGTGTAATGCCTCATTTTCAACCAAATATAGGGTCTGTTCGAGAAAGTACCCTCTAATTAGTTTAATATCTTCTAATTTTGCACAAGGTTTTGTTCCACATAGTAATATCGATCAGTAAAAGTAATTATTAAGACTAAGTTAATTTTTCTTGCGGTAAAAATTAAGTACTATGAAAAGTTTCTCCCATTCAAAATGTATTTATAGAGCAAGGTATAGTGGGTGAGGTGAGGAAATGTTAGGGATATAATAATGATAATACCTACATAAAATCAGGCGGATTGTCAAAGCCAGAATAGAAAAATTCTTCCATTCTAGGTCACCAGTTAAACTAAACATTATGCAATCATGATAACCAACGTGCTAATTCGAAATGGAAACATATCACCTATTAAAAATGGATTAATTGACATTGCGGCTCTGTTTTATTAAAACCTGTTTAACAAGAGGAATGAGGAAAAATAGAAGGTCAAATTTGCAATCTATACGTAAAAAATGAGCTATTATAGACCATAGAATCTAATATTACCATTGAGACTATTTCCGGACGACTACATTAATGAGTAAGAAATGAGAATGAAATTAACTGTAGTTGTAAGGCCTGACGAAACACTCGATTTTTGATCACAGAGAATTCTGTTGCGCTACTTGTGCTTGAAAGAGGCTTAGGCATGCCTCTTCAGTTCTCTGCAAGCCCCCACTTCTTGGCTTGACTCGAAAGAATGCTCCCAATTCCAAGCCAATATATGGAATGCTACCGCAATTCAGTACTTTCCTTTAGAATGTCCCGCGGTTTTGAAGCAACCTTGCGCATAAACACTCGCTTTGTGATTATTATTATTATTGCTAAAGTATCCTACCCATTAATGTATAGGTTTGCATGGAGTACTAAACAAGTATTATGTCAGTCTCTCAATCCTTCATGGACTTCCAGTGGCGTAGCCAGGAATTTTGTTCGGGCGGGGAGGGGGTTCCAAAACCAGGAGGGGAAATTTTTTTTTGCCTCGCTTACTAAACATTCTACCCTCTAACACAGTTTTCAAAATGCCCTCCCCGCTAACGGCTCTATTTCGTATTCTCTACCTTCTGTCTCTTCCGTATCTCACCTAGAAGCTACCTCGCCTCAACCACCAAGTCTAGCACTTCATCGTTCCTCCTACACTCCCGATCACTAGCCTTCTTTTTGAACTACAACGTAACAATCCTCTCGTCAACTCCTTCGTGTTCACAAACGCCTCATTTGCTAACGCAATTCTTGAGATAGCTATGATAATTTTAGTGAAATACCTGGGCCTTGGTTGGCAATCGCATTTTAATAGGTGTAAATCTAAAAAATTTATTAAGTGGTTAGTGATTAAACGAATATATTATAAAGTGATATCTTGTCACCCAACCTGCAATTGTATATGTTTTCAATAGTTGCCACTGGCGTCGCTGACGGCTGAGCGATCCGGATTTCAAGGTAGTATAAGTTATAATTAGGGTTTTAAATTTAAATTTATACTCATATCAGTGGCGGATCCAGGATAGCGACAAGGGCGGGCTAAGAGGAGGGTAACCTCCCAGCAGTAGTGGGGGTCCGAAAAAAATTACCATTCTATCAAGCGTAATTTGGATATCCAAGTAGGGGGCAGTGGCCCAGCGAGGGGGGTTTTGGGGGGCCCCCCCAGAGCTCAGACAATTTTTTAAGTTTAATTTATTTTATTTATTTAGATTAATATTACTTATATAATAGAGTAAGGATTAATAAAATATCCCTCAGAAGGCCGTAAAACTCACCATTTTTAACCATTTATCTTAATTTTTTTTTGGCGGAGGGCCCTCGCACCTCCCGCTTACCCTGGTAGGTATGCCATACGCCCAGACACCCCAGTATTAGTTGCGCCTGAAACCTCCCCTAGCCTTAATTCCTAGCTGCGCCCCTGGTGGGGGGCTATAGCCCCTTTAGCCACCCCCCCAATAGATCCGCCACTGACTCATATGATATACTATTATTTATTATAGTATTCTACCGATTAAGGTAGGTTTCCATGGAGTACTAAAGAGGTGATCTGGGAGCCTCCTTTTCCTTCCAGCACTGCCTTCTTTAATTCACTGTAAGGCCTACTCTCTTTCAATCTATCTAAAAATCCTATTCATTTCCTTCCCCTCCCTCGTTTCCCCAACATTCTACCCTCCAACACCATTTTCAACATCCCCTCACCGCTAAGCACTAACTCCATCCAAACCTTCTGTCTCCTGCGTATCTCATCTAAAAGCTTTCTCTCCTCGCCAACCATTTCCAGCACTTCGTCGTTCCTTTTCCTCTCCGTCCATTTCACCTTCTCCATTCTTCTCCATACCCACATCTCGAACGCCTCCAATCTTCTCTCGTCTTCTTTCCTCAGAGTCCACGTTTCCGCACCGTAGAGAGCTACACTCCAAACCAAACTCTTCACTAACCTTTTCTTTAAACTCTTACACAACGATCCTCTCAGAAGCTCCTTCCTGCTCATGAACGCCTCCTTCGCTAATGCTATTCTCTTCCTGATGTCCTTACTACTGTATCCGTTTTCCTCTAACGTACTGCCTAAATAGTTGAATTGCTCAACCTGCTCAAGTTTTTCACCACCCACCTTTATCTTGAGTCTCACCTTCCTCGCTCGTGATGCTTTACAAAACCGCATTACCTTAGTTTTCTTGTGATTAATCCTCATCCCAAACTCCTCGCAACGTTCGTATAACGCATCCACTAGGGCCTGAAGCCCCCTTGCTGACTGACTGATCAACGCCTGGATATCAAGTTAAAAATGTTTAAATGCCATCCCTCGCGAGTGTAATTAATGTACAGCAAATATTGGCAATGAATGGATTGATCTGGACTAATCGTCATGCTGCGGACATTTTAGAAAGATTGACGGTGACAGTCTATGCACCATATTGTGAATAGGAGTAATGGCGTAGCAGATCGATAAAATTCTACGTAATTCGTCACTTCCAGCTTTGATGTCAGTGAAAGGATCTGCATTGTAACGCATTCCCTTTCTTCTTTTATCACGATATATGAGTCACGTCAATATGAGTCATTCGGGGGCTGCTGTCTTCAAGAGAGCCACTGTTTCTAGCCTTGACTCGAGAAGAATGTGCCTGGCGCTAAGAAAATACAATGAATTCCTAAACAATTCAATATTTTCTCATTTCAAAATACGGCACCACACGCATACCAAAAGCCTTTTACGCTCTTTTGTGAGATAGATTCCCCAAGAGCTAACCGATTTCAAATACGTAACCGATTCGTTATAAAATCCACATATTCACTAACATTACGATAAATACATCGTATCCATACGTTGATTCCTCGGGTATAAGGAAGAAATACTAGGCTACATGTTACTATACATAAAAATAAATAAAAACAAGAGCAATTTTAGGACTACGCAAGCGACCAAGGTTGAAATGGCTTAATGCGAGATCACTTTGGCCTGACAGGTCTGAGTGGCAGACTACTTAGGAAGGTTATTAATAGGTTTTTTATTTCTATTGGAAACTTCATTAATATTGAATGTTATATCATCTAATAACTTTTTCCGTTTCCCACACAAAATACCTACTTAAGTTGGGGGTTGCAATGGTGCCCAAAGCTTTTGGTTACTGCGCAGCCATCTTGTGTATTCTTGTTCCCAGTTACTCTTGTACTTATTTACTCTCAAATGTCATTGAAACTACAGCAAAGAAAGGGCGAACGCTGCACACTCGTAACCGTCACCTAACTTCAAAGGCATTTGAAAATTATGAGAATGCTGGAGAACAGACGCTCGCATGTATTTTCGCGAAAACTTACATTCAGTAGAAGAAGAAGAGGCTCCGACCTTAAGGGGCTAATTGTTAAGACCTCAGGGAACCATATTCAAGACCGGTCGAGGTGGCTTTGCAGTAATCAAAAAGTCGAGGCCAGCATTTAAACCCCTTCTTCATTAACGGTACGGAAAATGTAAAAAAAATTGCAATTGAAATATTGTAGATGATTTTTATAAAAATTAATATATTTCTCCTGCTTTGTCCGTAGATAATTTATTGAAATAGAACTTCCAATCGAAATAAATGACGCAAAACAAACGCTATCACTTTAGTCAGCCAATACGACCATCTTAAATTACGGCCAGGGGCGGATCTTGGAGGAGTGGAAGGGGACATGACCCACCAAAAGTTATCAAAATTTTTAACTGTCATTAGTTTAATTATTTTTTATCCTTTTAAAAGAGTAAATGGAGTGTATATGCAAATACATGGCTAAAAGTACCAAACGTGAAAGAAGTGTGCGTAGAATTTATCGTAAAGCCTAGCATTCCCTACAGTAAAAATACCCCTCTCTCCAGGGGGTATTCCATACCTCCCGGACCCAGGCCATGACACCCTCCCAAAATTTTATGCTGAATCCCCCCTCGCGCTCTGCAAACTTGCACCGCTCAGAAACCGACAAATGTATATTCATCTGCATAGAGGCCTGCAAGTGTCTGGCGTAAACCTCTGAGGCGTTCGGCACGGTTCTCTTCTATACTTACGGAAATCTTTTTTAGCATGTTCACTCTGAGGTTACACTGCGACGAGGCAGGACATTTCTCTAGCGGCTACTTTTTGCAACTGACCGCGCCACTGCTGTTACGACACCTCGTCCGCTTCACTCCGGTGATTGTATGCATACACTGTGCACTGAGCCTCGGCTCGTCAGGTAACCTTCGCATTTTATGCACATTGCGCCAAGCAGCCATCCAGTCAAGGGATTCAAAATAGAAATTAGAAAAAAAGTAAACGTTTATAAGAGGTATAATCAGCTTATGAGCTTGGGACCAAGAGTGAAACAGCAAAATCCGACACAGCATGGTGGATATGATGGGGCTTATTGACTGTTTACGACACTATAATTTCTTTTCGTGTCCTTTTTTGATTTGAAATTTTATTCTCATTAAGTTTTAAACTCACGCAGCAGAAGAAGTATCACGATCTTAGTTAAATCTATTTATGTTTCATTAACTAACTTCTTCCATGGACTGGTACTACAACGCCGCGGCGTTGGGGTTTTTAGAGATGCCCTCGGCTTTGGATTTTTTCCTTATTGCGGGACGTCACTAATGGCCAACTTTTCTTATGGTTACCATGTCCCATCACTCGAAAACTCTTCACGAATAACATGAACCGTTTGATTATTTATACTCTATGAATTTTTATTAATTTATGAGTTTTTTCTTATGAATGTGCATTTATATTTTGCTTGTGTGCGTAATATTTCTTCGACCGTGCGGTGTGCATGCGGCGGTCCTCTTGCATGTTGGTGATTGGTCACCCCCTCACAAACACCCTAAAGGTGGCTCTCAAGGTATCATCTAGATGTAGATGAACCACTCAGACAAATGAGAGCCAATGAGCCCCATTAGATCCATCATGTCATGTCGGATTTTGCTATTTCACCTTTGGTCCCATGCTTATAAGCCGCTAAGCCTCTTGCATACGCTTACTTTTTTAAATTCTGTTCTGAATCGACCGACTGGATGGCTGCTTGGCGCAATCAAGCCATTCTGTTCATAACAATGAATCGTTCATAATGTACTGTTTACTCATGAACGACACAGCTCTTTGTATGCATACACAGTGCACAGGCCAACTGCTAACCAGGTAACCTTCGAATTTCATGCACATTGCACCGACCATCCATCCCGTCGGTCGATTCAGCAAGGAAGTCCACCCCTCTCCCTTCCGGCCAACAGGGAGAATGGGATATAAATGGTAATAAAAAAACGCTGAACCGCATGACGACTCTGCTGCGGTCTTTCGCCAGAGGCCAAGGCCGCCCGTGGAATTCAATTCGAAAGCGGGAGACTCTGAAGATCAAAGCCTCAAAAGGCCGACGGATAGTGCCGGAATGATTTCAGGAGGACAATGCACAGTGAAGAGGAGGAAAATGGGTGCAGAGTCAGGCCGTTGCCATTACCTGTGGCAGAATTCTACCATGTGGTAAAATAGACCTATTTATTAGAAGATGTCAAATAATTGTAAGGTTACTCCGGCTTAAAATTAATTCAAAAACATGAAGGGGGGATCCAATCATTACGTGAGGCGTTGAGGGGGGAGGAATGGGGTCAAGACGATTTTCACCCAATCTCATGTGGAGGACAGGGGGGGGGTCCTGGCAAGTATCACGTAATTTTTCCCCAAAAACCAGTGTAAAATTGCGAGCAAACTGGGTTGAATTGAGCAAAACGTAGTCTTACACACAAGTATTGAATAATCATAAATAAAAATAAATAAACAAACTGTTTTCAACTAATAAAACGAAATGAAGCAAAGATAAAGGTATTTACACTTAATAATTACGCATTTTGAACAACATCGCGTGAGATTAGCCGTATGGGGTCAAGCCAAATTTATTTATTTATTTGCAACTTCCCCGTAAACAGCACATTGAGGCCTTGACAAGGATAGATTAACAAAGCACGACACAAACATCCATGCCGTGGATAGGTACCACCTACCCAGGTGGAAAATCTCACTATATCCACTAAGGAGGGAGGGGGAAGGTCCAAAAATCGCCAAAATCACCTCACGTAATTAATGGCCCCCTTAGCTGTGCCTAGAGAGAGATTTTTTTAAGGAAAGTACGCACTCCTTTTCCAACGCTGTGTTGTGCGGTGGATAGACACAAATAGATATAAATCATAATGAAGATAATCAATTATATATGAATAAATGTTAATCTTAACGATAACCACATCGGCTAAGACATTTTAGCACCAAAAAATAAAGTAAAAACGGGTCAAACCACTCAGGCTTCATCCAGGAGAGTGCTAGCTCGAACCCCTTCCGATCCACACCAGTTTACACCAAAGAAAAATATGAGCAATAGACTCTAGGAGATGAAAGCCGGTGGAAAGGCTAGGATCAGCTACTAGGATCGTAGCTCATTGGACGATGCCGGCAACGCGTTACCAAGACACCGGTCGGTCGCGTCGCCACGGAGTCTGTATCGGCGGTATTTTATCCTTTCCAAAAGGCGCGAGACGACAATGTCGCAATACATCGGTTTCCCCTCTGGCAGCAACACAAACGAGCGACAGCTGCCCAACAATGGAGGCACAAATGACCCACAGCTGAAGGGATGGACACTGGAAAGTTCTTTGCTGCATAAGCGACGCAGATGCGAGGAAACGCCACGTGAAGAAAGGGCTCTTCGTGTATTACGTAAGGCGTTTTATTCAATTGTTGACCATCTGGCTAGCCTGTGTTACCAATATATATCTTTACAAACTTTCTGAGACAACATATTCCCATTACTGTCATAAAACAAAAACGCTCAGAAACTGACTCATTTCGCCCGATCAAATTGATACCGTTACCATTTCTTCACCTACAACAACACAACCTTTCACAACTCACTCCAAATAGCGTTCATGAAATCATGGTAGTGCTTCATGCTCTTCAATGGTTCATAAGTTATCACTTTTAAAATACTATTTTAGGAAAAATGAATGAAATAACAATATACGGAGCTTTTTTATGTTGGTAAAGCGAATTAATGTTTTTAAATACAACAAATGTTCGTCAAAGGTGCCCGAAAGTTTCAAAACTCGGTTTTCTATAAGTTAAATAAAAGTTAGTAAAATCAATTTTACGTCTTTTTATGATATTTTGTGAGTTAAAACACATTTGTTTTTGTGTCACTGGCGTATTCTCACTTGTCATCAAGCGTAATGCACTCAACGTATGTAAAAATTATTGTAAAAACGAGAATATCAATTGATGAAATGTACTTGGTCCTACAGAGAAGGGCCCTTGGTCAATTAACCAGAATCCATACGCATGTTCTCAATAATGTAATAAAGTTTACCTATTTACCGTCCTATTTTTTGACTCTGTAGAACATAATCCCCACCATGTTGTATTTTACCCCGTGAAAAGTAATACATTAATAGCCTGGTGCAATCTTAATAGATCGGGGAAAACTGAATATTACCAATCCAATTTTCTCATAAGAATATTTCATAGAGTAAAAAGAATATTTTATTGAGTAAATTTTTTTAAACAAAGGAAAATGGATTTATGGACAGAATAAATTGTAGATTTATGGAAAAATAAATATATTCAAGGAATATACAAATTGACGCCGAACAGAAAAGTTTCAAGGTCTTAAAATTGAGGTCATGGCTACCATGCACCCCACTGAACTAGAGGAAAAATGAGATTGCTCATTTGCGTTTACGCTTCCAAGCGAGTAACTTTCACTCCAAGATAAATGAATAAGTGAAACTGTTTCATGTGGATATATATTTACTGGAATATCAATCGCATAGAATGCGTGATCATTCGGAATTATTCATGAAATAAAAAAAACTGAAGAGTCAAACTAATTCATTATTCACGTTATAGTAATTAACTCGGGAGAAAGGGACATAAAAAGTGATGCCAACCAATAAAACTCTTTATGCATAGTTCAATCACTGAAGATAATAGGATGATATTCTACATCGGAAAGAAAAAAATGATTAATGCATGGTGGAGTTTTGATGATCATTCAAATATAAAGAAGATAAGGCGGAGAAAGTGAATCATTAGACCTTCATGGTTCGATGAAACTTCCTCAAAACGGTACCAACAGTTATCTATAGGCGCAACACTCACACGCGATAGGAACAAACATCTTGCAACTTCTGTTTTGCCCATATTGAAGGCATAAGAAGGACCGAAAAATATATACTCATAAAAATAAGACGACTTATGATATGTAAGGAGGAGATGCAAAAACCAGGGCAGAGGGAAATATTTTTTACTTTTTATTTCTCATATTTTTTCTCTTCTTCTTTGAATAAATGATTTATTTTTTAATTGTGTTGTTGTGATTTATAATTCTTAATTATTTTTCTTTATTCAACTCTTACGTATCACACAAAAAAATTTGAATGTCTATATTATTTTCTAGTATTACATTTTTTTTAAATTCATAAATCTGAACCAGCCGCTGCTTTAAGCAAACAAATTATGGTAAGTAACCACATTGCAGATTAACCTGCGGGATAACGTTTCCATTAATGGTACGCTATTCTAAGCTTGAATAAATATAATAATAATAATTTAATACTACTTTTATTTACTACTACATTTTGATTTTACAGTTGAATAACAAAGATAACAAAGAGCTTTAGATGGTCTCCAAGGTCATTGGACCAGAATTGAGCCACCACCAAATAACAAAAATGTATGCCAAAAAAAGAAAATAATAATGCAGTAAATGATGCATGAGTGTTTTAAAGAAATAACATCAAAATAAATGTTAAATTATTTCTTGGGAGAAAAGCCAGTCTTCGGCAAGTCTTAGCATTTTATTCGAGGATTTAATTTTTTTTTTAATTTTAGCAGACAGTAAATGAAATAACTTTGGCCCCTTGTAAAGAAAAGAACATTTATATCATTTTAACTTGGTCTGTTTGTTGCTATAAATGACTCACTCCAGGAAATTTTGGACAATATTACCCGAATTATTTTTTTTGCAAAACGATTGCACACTTAAATGTGTTCATGTATGCACTGCCCCAGCAGATTATATCATAGGAGATTTTGGAATGATGATAAATGTTTTTTTAACCTAAATTATTATAATATCATTACTTACTACCCCGCAACCTGCCTCAGCAGATTTATGGCAAGATGTGTGTGTGTCACCACTCCAGCCGATAAAAAATAAAAATAAATGCGTATATGAAATTTTGCCCAGTTTCTATTTGATTCCGTTATTATTCGGGGAAAAAAAATTCCTATGCCTAAGCGTTATCAAAATATCTCTCTTTCTGTGGGAACTGGAAACATGGTGAGGTATTATCAATAACAGACACTTTGTTTCTTCCACGAAATATTTATAAAAATTTCTACGACCGGTTTCGGCTATTACACCATTATTACAATTCAGAATATATAAAAATATGGTGGGAATAGGTTTATATATACTATGGTTGTCAATGGAGTAGGGTTGGTTTCGAGCTGGGATTGGCAAATTGTATTGCATTGTATTTGGAGGAGGCGACCGACAGCTGAGGTCATTTGCGCCATTAGGAAAGGGTATGGAAGGAAGGGTGGAGAGAAACCTGGGGTCGGCATTAGCCTGCTCTTAACGAAAGGCGCCAAGGGTAACACGGCTTAACTTCCCATCCGACGGAAGGAGTGTTGCGCTTGAGATGTCCTCCACACAACACTCAAGCAGGGATCGGGCAGTCTCTGAAAATTCTCTGCCGCTGCCGGGATTTGAACCCGGGCCCAATGGGTGGGAAGCCAACACTCTAGCCACCACACCAACCCGATCCCCTGATTGAAAAATTCCTGTAGGAATGGGGGGGGGGAAACAAAGTTTGCCAATTGGGTTGTGGGGGTGGGGGATTTGGGAGGGTGATGGGTTGGAAAAGGTTATGTCGTTAACAAGGTTCCCGTTTGCTGCTATCCGAATTTCCATTGTCATATCAATAAAATCATGTAATAGAATCGTAGTGAAGTCCTGTTTTCTACGTATTTCTCTGAAATATATCTATTCTTAATCTCCCAAGAAATTTTAGAGTAGTGCGTGGCCTCAGTCTCAAGCGTCTACCAAAATAATTGATTCAAACATACTTCAACCGGCAGAGCGCTTCAATTATTAGTTTAAAGCAATGTAAATATTTACATACTCAATTGGTTACAATTTCATGGAGCAAGAATAGAATTTCTATACTCTGCCTTAAAAAAATACACTATAATTACAATTACTAAACATATCGCTCCAGAGAAAAAACACATATATTATTACAATACATAATGAAGTATAAATCTTTAAAATTCCAAGTAAATTTAATGATAATTTAACTATCCGACCTAAGTTTCGATGATCTAGTATATTTTCAACGAAGGCATTAGCTACGATGCAAATGTACCAGATAATAGCATACCACGACGAAACTTAGGTAATATTAGTGCATTATAATATTGAGTTAGAAACTTAGGTACAATTTATTACATCTCGCTCCTTAAAAATGTTTTAAATTTATGCCGAATTACAAAGTATTCGCATTTTTATGTTTTGTCGATTCCATGAAGTCATGCCAGAGACATCGAAATGCATCATTACAGTATCACATCTATTCCCAGCTTTTCAGCTGTCGGCTGTTTTTTTTTGTAAGAGTCAGTTTCCAACAGAAAACTTCAGTCAAGTCATGACACAGATTCAATCAAGGAAATTTAGGGAAGGGATATTGGTTGGGTTAAGGGCAATTTTATGATGTTTTATGCTTTGGGTTTGGTATTGGTTCATAGTCCCAAGGCATTGTGAGCAAAATATGCGCCTCTACTCAGTGACCTAGCCAAAGGGGGTTCCGGGTTACAAACTTCCTCCCCCCTCATAAGCCTGGCGCCAAAAACGAGTAAGATGGCCTCAGTAAATAAGGCGATAATATATTAACTGTTTTTGAGTCCTAAAAATCACGTTTTCAGCATCAAAAATCCCAAAATCCCGGACCCCCTTTTCCCAGGGGTGTTTTCCATACACCCTGCAGGGGCCCCGAAATCTCCGGTAAAAATCCCTCCATGTCAAAATCCTAAATACGCCACTGCCGCTAGTTAAGGTTAGGAGGAGAAAATTATCACCGTGCCGATATTCGAATTCACCGTTGTCAGGGAGATGAAAAAATGTGAGTTTGACGTCCTTAATAAAATCGCCACGTGACCGCGTGGAGCCGTCCTCTCCTTGACGACCAGCTTCTCCTGCTTTACGGGACTATGCCCTTCCCTCTCACGTCACCACGGGGACCACGGGAAGGAAAGGAAGTGACGTCAACTCCACGTTTAGCGAGGGGAGACAAGGCGGTCGTGCCAAGACGAAGTGAAGCGGGAGGTCTCTGCCAGGGAGGTTGGAGTAATTGATTGTGGGGGGCGCCAGAGCTCGCATGAATTCAGAATCCTAGTACGGAATATGCATCGTGCATGCCCAGAGATGAACCAAAATAATTGGGTATTGTTATTATTTAAGTGTTCACTCGTTTAGATACGGTTAGAATGTGCTAAAAGCTACATATTAAAACATCAATTTTTCATTTACGTTCCAGTGCTTTGTTACACCTTGGATGCTTTCGGTGGTGGTATATGTGTTAAGATTTTTATGACAAAAATACTTGACTTTTAGATTTTATCGGACAACAACGGTTTTCTCCGTGTTTGACGGCAAGTTGATAAATACTAAACACCTTGTTTTGACGGCACAAGTGGCGGCAACGTTTTAGCCTTTACGAGTACTACGTACGTCCGATGTTAACGGTTTTTATTCTGTTGTTGATGGTTTGCGAGTTTTGTTGGCAAAACGAAGTGAGAAATAAAGATCGGTTCCTTTTGGTCTACAACGGTAAGGCTAAGTTCTATAGTTCGTTCGCTTCGTACACTTCCACGAAGATTCAAGATCCATATAGATTGTTAATATAATTTTCATTGATTTGGAGGAGACTATTGACAGCTGAGGTCATTTGTGCGATGAGGGAAGGGTAGGGATTGAAGGACGAAGAGTAATCAGGCGTTGGTATTAGCGTGCTTTTAACGAAAGGGACCACGGCTTAACGTCCTATCTGACGGACGGCATACTTTGCTTAATGTTACCTCTACAAAGCACTCACGCATGCATCGGACAATCTCTGAAAAATATACGACACCACCAGGATTTGAACCCGAACCCACGGTGTGCAAAGCAAACACTCTAGCCAAGGCACAAACTCGATCTCCATGGATACTTCTTTAGAGTTTTTAAGGATTCTTAATGGTGCAGATGTGAACTCTTGAAGAAAAATGGTAAAAATAGATAAAGAGAAAATATTGTGAAGTATTAAAGTTGTAAGAATCTAATTACGGATCTAAACATACGATAAATAGCAATATTTCAATGAAATGAATGATTTTTCGATCCTTGAATACTTGTTTAGACTTTTCAAGAATTATTTACGGAGTAGCCTCAAATCGTTGAAGAAAAAAATGCAAAAATTGAGTAGACGTATATTGTGAAGTATTACAGCTGTTAGTTTTCAATTACGGATCTAAACATAAGTTAAGGTAAATGGCATCTGTGGATTTAGGAGGGGGGCCCGGTGGCATATGCCCCCTAGATGCTTAAAAAATGTACAATATTTTTTAATACGGTACCGTTATCATTACGTTCGTTTTACTCTGTGTAATCAGTGTAATCAGAAGAGGGTACGTGAAAAGATATTCTTTTGCACGTGAATTCTGGTATTAAAAGTTATTTCCCTGGTACAATAAAAAAGGTGGCGAACAGAGATGGTATAACGTGAAAGTCAGAAAATCATTGAGGCCACAGAGAGCATGCGATGCAAAGATGAAAATAATCCGCAATGATCTATTCACCATTAATCGAATGTTTATACTAAAAAATATAAACTGTCTAAAGGAAACATATTAGAAAACAGTCGTTATTAAAGATATACTTATTAATTCTTTCTTAATCTTCTTTCTTAATCACTAATATGAGAATACAGTTTGCCTGTCAGTTCCTTGTGATAAACGAACTGGAACCTCATCTATGTAGCCCCTTGCAGTTAGTCTTGATATTGACCTTGTACATTAGTGAGTGAGAGGTTCTCCGGCAGAGGGCGTAGAATGAAGTCGCGAAAGAGAATCCTCGACTCCTTTATTTTCGTCTCGCCCGATAGGCCTTCGTGGCGTCACTCGTCAGGCCAAATGGATTTTTTCTGTCCTTCGAGACGCGGGATGAAAAGGAGTGCCTCAATGAAGCGACACAAGAGACGAGGGCACAAGACTGAGAATACAAACGAGATATATCCGCTGCTCCTTGCAGCGTTGAGCTGACAACTGACGACAAATGAATTGGCACCAGGATAAGTCGCCAAGTAACACGCGTGGGAAAGTAAAAGGAAGGGTGTTTTCCAACTGGCACAGTGCGTACCTCTTCCCATTTTTGCCTCAACGAATATAGATGCTGAATCGGCAGAACAGAACCATCCGCAACACGCTTTAGGGGGTTCACTTTCTCCGTGAACTACCCGTAATATTCCACTTCGTACATAAACCTTAGGGATGGTACATTTAATTTTTTGGGAATATTTTTAGACAAAGGGACTGCATAGAGGAGGCCCAATTCCATCTCATAGAAGTCCGATTTCTTTTGCCACTTCGGCCGCATTTTAATCGGCTTTCAATAATTTCCGCAGCGTGGTGATGACCGCAATGCGATCCACTTTTTTTTTCAATATTTTGCAGTGTAATATTTGTAATAGCGACCATCGAACACTTAAGAATTAGATAAATCACATCACCATGAATGTAAATTTCAGTTGGCATCCCAAATTATACCTTATTTCCCAGTGAAACTCGGGTCAATTTGTCCGTCAGCGACGCGGGTGGCGACTCTTGTAAACTCATTTAAATGCGCGGTTGGTGACAACACATTTAGAGGCCGACTTGAGGATCCTCTCCTGTAATATTCGTGCTTTTAGAGATGGATGAATATGTGAAATCACTTCGTGACATTGTTCACACAAGCGTTGAAGTTGAGTAAAAATTGAATGTAAACTAACGTTTTTCCTCAATTTCAGAGCATGAATTCATGCATTTTAGACCCCGAAAGGTGAATATATTAAGTAATACCTGAAAAAATTATTCATTAAGTTCCCTAATTTAAACATAATAATATTAGAGAATAATAGTGTGAACAATTTAAAATGATTACGGAGAGTTTGAGATTTTTCACGGATTTTTTTCACGCTGTTAACGACATAATTCAAATCATTCCTCAATATGCTACACCCTTATTTAAGTTGATGGGGTGTTGCGAAGAAATTTCAAACAATAAATGAGAACAAATCGCTACAATTACTAATCGCGCATAACGTTTTACGCCAGGGTAGTTCGTCCCCTTAAAAGCTCATCATTGAATCCCTTCTTCTTCAATTTTGACTATCAAAATTAATTCGTCATCCTAATGTTCGCATTGTTCTCAAACTTCGCCGAATAAACGAATTACTTTCCAATCTGGTAACAAATTACAAGTTAAGGTTAAAGGGTACAATTATTAAACTGCTTACAGACATTTGGAAATGAGAACCAAGAATCCCGACAGCATATACATAACCTCAACGAGTTACAACTCTCTCAGGTCTAACGCCTTTTTCTAGTCATAGAAATCTAGTAACGTAATTAAAAACAACAAATACAAGGACAAATATTGTTTGATGAAAACAATTCTAACCAAAAAAGGAAAGAAAAGCAATAGTCCATTTGCATTTAGGTAACCAAGATAATATTACACAGAATTTAAAATAAGACACAATATATAACTTTTGAAAACAATAAAAGTCATTTATTATTCCATTATGAATACTATGGGATATAAATTTTAATATCCTTTTCGTATGATAAAACGTTTTAAATCTAAGTTAGCTTACTATTCTTTAAAATTTCTCACTTGTAAACGAAATCTCGCACGTAAATATCGAAACATTTTAATAATTTCTCAGTTTATTTTTACTTAAAACTTTTTTTATAAGGAAACACATGGAAATGGTGAATGCAGATTAGAAATATAGATAAAATTTTCAAAGAAATAATTTCCATTATTTTTTGTAGGAGGAACAGGAGCCCAACTTGATAACGCTTGAAAATCAGTTTCGCTCGAACATTAAGTTTTCTTTAAATCAATTGATTAAATGTCCGAGATACAATGTGCTTTAGTGCTTAAGGAATAACAATAACACAGTAAGCTGTGATTCCATATCAAATTCACAGGGATAACAAGACTGCAACTCAAGGAAAAAAGAAAAGATGGATCCAAAGAAAAAATGTTTGAACAGGCAGGTACCCATCAATCTATTTATATCAGATTGACGAGCGTTATCCTGCACAATTTACTCTTCCAATTCATGCGCAAGACTTGTCCAATAAGATGAGACAGTCCTGTGTTCGATCTGGATCAGAAAAATTTTCTACCCCTGCGAGCCTCGAACCATTGCTCTTCACGTCAGTAGGCAAGAACGCTACCACTACTCCACGGCACACTTCACGTTATAGCAGCGTAAATAAGGAAATACTTTCTATAAGCTATCGGTACGGAAAATGCAGCGAAACCAAGGATCCCATTTTTTTCGTCGGTCTCCTCAGACCGTAGTTTATACGGTCAAGTAGGCTCCTCCTTGTCGCACCCGTACATACACACCATTTCCAAGCTGAGGATGTTAAAAACAACCATTCCTTCGCAGTCTTCATGGAATGTTAGCGATGCGGTGGATATATACGTAAACGCAGCCCCCAACTAGGCCGGGGCAGGGGGGGCACGTGCCCTTGGCAGCAGATTTCAGGGGTCAGCAAATTTTGAAAAGTTTATTACAAATATTAATTTAATTTCTCTAATAAAATTATTTAAAAATAATTATTAATTCAGAAATAATTATACAATACTATTCATAAAACTTCTCAATAGCCAACATACAGTGTGTTATTTCAACTACCGCATCTCAAAAAGTATCTTAACGGCAAACTGATATTTGCCCCCCCCACCTGTCAAAACTCCTAGTTCCGGCCCTGGGTAAACGTCTGCATTCCCTCTCCTTACCCACAAATTCGTTACTAGATAAATCAGTGTAGGCCACAATATTTAGTGATAGCCATTGTGAAAACCAGCAAGCAGCATGTAAGCAGCTAAAAGAGCATTATGAAGGCTTCCGTGGGATGATGAAGGCGTAGAGTTTTTGAGATTAAGTCCGCGTCGGTCTACATTAGGGATAGGCCGTACAGACGACGTGGTTTTGGAGCCAGCTGGATGAGTTTCTTCATTTCATCTTCGGGGATGGATGACTCCTAAACAACGTGCTTGCCGTAATCCCAAGGTTGGGTAGGATTTTCATTCCTGCTAGGCATCTGCGACTAAATTCAGGTGCGAGTTGACGGACGGCCAATATATAAAAGGCAGAAAAAAAGTTTCGTCGTAAATTCAGGGACCTGAAGAAGCCGACAGCAACTCCGGAAAAACTGTCATCCGGAAGAAGTATGGGCCGACGCGGAGTAGAGCCCGGATGATCTACATCATTAGTTACAAAGCTTAGTTAAAGGTATATTTAAATGATAAGACTTAACTGTGGAAACGTCAAGCTGAAACGAAGAATATAACGCGAGCTTTTCATTTTGAGACTACGATACTAAAAAACTACAAGCGAGGCTCAAGCGACAAAAATACTAAGTTCCAAATAAACCTTGCACCCTCAAAAATGCAAGTAGACTCTTATTCACTTTAACACGCATTATTTTTTTAAAACTAAAGTAGGAAAAACGTATAGATGGCCGCAAAAAACTTTGACTCGTGTTCTATTAAATTATATTATCGATCTCACAGATTTTTACCTGCCCTTTCGTAGACAAACGCTGTGTTTACCTCGGCACAAATCCCAAAGGGGCGATCAGGAGCCTAAAAGCAGCCAAAAAGAATTTTGGCAAAAATTTTTTTCTCTCAAAACAAGTTTACCCTTCATTGCGCTAAGCTGGATTTCTGTGTACTTAAAATCTTAACAAAATTATGAACACAAATACCGATCATTTACTTAATCCAATTCAATTACTTTCCGGTGAGGCGTATAGAATTCCAATAATCCGAAATTAAGGCGAAAAGGCCCCCGAACTAACCGGCTCAGCGTTCCTGTAGATAGAGGGCTTCTGGAAAAATTTCCGAAATTTCAAAACCCAGCTGAAAATCCAGATATAGCAGAAATAGCCACAGACGATGTGATGTGATCAATACCGGATTTTTAAGAACTAACTACCGAGGAAGCGCTTCTAGGTACTACATACGAGTACATAGATTGCTAGGTTACCTTGATAAAAATTAGAGCATGCATAAATCCTAATTTACCCCGGTGGTAACCGGCCAATTCCTTGTGGAGCTCCAATCGACTCGAAGGGGAAAAAAACAAACTTGAGGCAAGGCACACTTTTCAGAGAAAAAAGGTGAACATAATCTTTGAAACACTCTGTATCTCCAGACTCGACACAAGCGATAAAATGAGAGGGAAATGGACAAATGACGATCGGATTCCTTTCTTACCGAAGAACAAAGGAATTCGATAAATGTTGGGTCTTACCCAGGTATTAAAATCTCATAAAACGTCCACCTAATTGTTTTTGCATTTTTTTTTCAGTTTAACGTACTTTTACTTATACTTCCCGCCACATACATTTTTAATGATGGAAAAAAATATTTTTATTAGAATCGCAAATTGAGTTTTAACAATAAAAAATCGAGGAAATCGAGATAGAGCCATGATCTACGGGTTTCGATCCAAACTAGATCTTTCAACTTCGATTACGACCATTTCGCTGAATCAAGCAGCGTCACTACCGGTTCGTAATGTCTCTTAAAAATCACTCTTAAAAATTTTAGTGAAGCCGAATGGCTCTAATCGATGATTCTTAAAATTTAATGTGCGTGCATTTGTAAATTTTTACCACTAATAACTCATTCGTATGTTATGAGCACATTCACATTTTTTGGGATTTTTTTTCCACTACTCAAAAGTGTGTGGAGTGTTTTTAAATGAGCAATAAAATGCTTTGTACGAACTGTATTTCATTTTAAAAGAAAGGCCGATTTATTCGATCAATCTATATTTAGTTTCAAACTTCGATTTTTGCGGAAAATTCGACTTTTCATTTCGGCTGAAATCGATTGCTCATACAATCGATTTTGACCGAAATTTTTACATCACTATACATCGAAGAATGTAGATGAGCTACAGGGATTCCAGGCCAATCCCTCGTGGTACTCCACTCAGAAGGAAAAATAAGAACTCGAGACCAGGCATGCGTCTGATAAAAATCAACCGAATTGGCGTGAAAAGCCACCGGAGATCTGAGACTTTGGCGGGCGTGCCCTCCACGAAAAGTAGGTCACACGAGGGGAATCTGCAGTTCGCAAACAACCCGAAGCTGTGCAATCCAAAGGAGAGAGTAAAAAAACACATGAAAACTCACACACACATAAACACACCTCAAACCGAAGCGGTGAGGAGACCGTTAAGGCGAAAAAGAGCTCGGGGAGAGCTAAAGGGTGAATGGCGTAACGGTAGAGAGAAAGAGGAGGATTGGAAGAATGCAAAAAAAAAACACGAACGAAAATCGCAAGGAGGTGCTCTTTGCAGAACTCAAAATCGCGTCGATATGTCAAGGAAGAGGTGGTTTGTCGTTCTGCGGAGAGATTAGGACACGATCCTGTGCGAGAAAGAAAATAAAAGTCTGATATCACTCGAACGGTACATGCATTTCGAGGGCGAGAAAAAAATTGAAGTACGATTTCCGTTCCCCGCAAGTCGTACGTACGTGATATGGTCCGGAACCACTGGGGTGCAGTACGAGATACGTTCATGCTCGAATGCGCTTCTCAAAGCCGCCACGGTCGAACAAGTGTGCGTGACTGATGCTCAGCCCAGTTGTGGGTAATGTCGCACACGACTCCACAAACGGCGGGTTCCGATTTCATGCAAAATGTACCACGGATGTTAGGCGCAAAACAAAACAGTTTTACTACACCGTGTAGATGTACGTGTCCCCTTCTTCTGTCAAATTCTAACGTTTATTAGCACGAATAAGATGAATAAATGGGTATATTCCACTTGGATGTGCATTTATAGTAAGTATAAATCTTATGTACCGGGAGTTTCAAAATGAAAAACGGGTTTTTCACGAACAAAATTCACTAACTCTTGGTTAACTATGTGGTATTCCATTATTTCCTGGATACAGACAATTACTTATACCACTTATTTTATAAATGGTAAAATAAGTGGTATAAGTAACTGTCTATATCCAGGAAAGAAAGAGGGTTTTTCACGCTTTACAATATTTATTACACAGATATAAGTGTTACATAAAATGAAAGAGCAACTCAAACAGTTTTGTTTGTTGGCAGCAATGCGCACGCGCACCCAATGTTTCCGCCGCCATCCGTTAGAAAGCGCCAGTAGCAAAGATGGCGACTACTGAACAGATAGCTTTTTGTGTTTTACAATTTGCAAAAACGGTACCTGTAGTTACCAGAGGTGTCATGGCGGAACGCCGCGCTGGTTCAGCGCTGGTTAACAAAAGACATAATAGTCGAATAACACTTTTATCAATTTTGCCTCAAAAAATCTAATATATAAATCCGTAGCCAAAACAAAATAATGTAATAAAATGTAAATAAAAACTTCTAAAAAAAATTAAAAAAGTGTGTTCCGGCACTGCTAATTTTGCAATGATGTCACTGGTACTTACTATACATCGTGCGCTCCGTATTAAGATCAATTGTGATCCTCCAGCTTGTAATGAATCCGTGCGTCCACTACCAGCTGGACATTCCGAATCAATAAAAAGGATTGAAGCAGCTGTTGAAAAAAATACTCGAGAGAGACTGATCCAATGTTTGGGAAGAACTCGCATATCGTCTTCACGTGTGCCGAGTGATTCACATTGGTACTCAATTTATACACCTGTAGGCATTTATCTAAAACTGGGTGTGTTGCTCTTTCATTTAATTTCTTTATAAATGCAAGTTTAGTGCAATAAAAATTAGAAAGCATAAAACGCCTACATTCATTTTGAAACACCGGGACTTTACTGGCTTTCCAGTAAGCCGCCTAACCATAAATTTCAAAACTGTTGGCATGAATGTAATTTAAAATGCATTGGCCCCCTTAGAAATAAATTATTTGTACCTTTGTCCACGCCAGGTCGTCAATATTGATTTCCATTGTTGACATGGAAGGAAAATATATAAAATTGAACTTAAAAATGCAAAAATTAGAAGAAAATCTGGCGTGTGGAAATTTAGGGTAATATAATTAAATGCAGCATTACTTTTCCCGTGAAGCGGTAAAAATTTCCTCCCCATGTTTCTAGAGGAAATAATTAAGTAATGCATAATAAAAAAAACATGCTCCGAATTCAACACCATTCTAATGGCGTTCAATATTTCACATAAATAGGGTTGAACACAACCCTAAAAATTATTTTTCCTCCAAAAACCTTCCTAAGTGCGCCTATATATACCATAAAGAATTTTTACTGGACTTTTCATATCTGACACTGTTTGAGATTTTCGATAGTTTGGTAGAACTCGACCCGTCGAATTTTCTACGGTTATATTACGTTCAGGCGTGGGATTATCATGCGGGACACGTGGGAAACGTAAAATACGTCTCACTCGAGATGCACCCAAGTGCATAACGGAGAGAGATTATAGCAGTTCAAAAACGATTCCTCTCTCTCTCGGCCACAAATCGCCCTTGATCAGAGAAGTTCACGGGTAACGTCCACGCTCTTACACGCTTCAAGAAACCAAAGGCACGTCGTGAAAAACGGGTCAAGAAATGCACGTGTTTTACTGCGATCATCGGAATAACGGAGCACTTTGTGGTAACGTAAAGCCCGGTTTACTTGTCGTAGCAGAGTGCTATGGCAGCAGCTACGAAGCGATTATTATTATTAAGCCATTCCACTGATTAAGGTAGGTTTGCATGGAGTATTCACGAAGCATTCCGGCAGTCCCCTTCCCTCATGGACTACTCTCGTCAATTCATAATAAGGCCTACCCCCTTTCATTCCATCTAAAAATTCTCTTACTTCCTCTCCCTAGTTTACCAAACATTCTACCCTCTAACATTGCTTTCAACATCCCCTCCCCGCTAAGTACTCGCTCCTTCCATACCTTCTGTCTCATCCGTAACTCATCTATAAGCTGCCTCTCCTCACCCACAATATCCAGCACTTCGTCGTGCCTCCTCCTCTCCGTCCACTTCACCTTCTCCATTCATCGCCACACCCACATCTCGAACGCCTCCAGTCTTCCCTCGTCCTCCTTTCTAATTGTCCACTTATCCGCACCGTTAAGCACTACACTCCACATCAATACTAAGCAATATGTTTCTTAATAATTTTAGGCAAGCAGATTAAGGGAAGAAGAGTAGATCAGATCATAAAAATTAAGTCAGAGAGATAGACTGAGCAACAGGCGAACTGTATAGGAAAAAAAGAGCAGGTAAGAGGATTGTTATGAACTAGTCCATAGAAAAGTGAAGTTTGTGAAGAGTCTGCTCTGGAGTGTAGTATAAATATATACTCTATGGTAGCACTTTACAGAGCGGACGCGTGGGCCCTGAGGAAGGAGGACGAGAAAAGACTGGAGGCGTTAGAGAAAAGGGCGTAGAGAAAAATCAACGATGTGAAGTGTATAGAGAGAAAGACAAATGGTGGCTAAGGAGAGGAAACTTCCCTAGTAGAGTAGAGTTGGATGGATCGACTACTGATTTCAAGCGGGGAAGGGATGTTAAAAACCGTGTAAGGAAGAAGAATGCTAGGCAAGCGAATTAAAGGGGAGAAGAGTATAACATGATATAAAAGTAAAATAAGAGAGATATAATGTAAAAGAGATAGATGTCGGATTTAGTTATTCCACAATCGATAAGAGACCATAACGGCGGCTATAGGACTTAGAAATAGGGTGATTGAATGGTATTGTAGCTAACTAACCTATCAACTCTTTAATGGATGTTTATGAATTTTTCTTGAATTTCTAACAGCATCCTTTTCTAGCTGCAGAGGCAGATTGCTTTCATACGTAGGATATTGATTAATCCCACAGCATATGTGTAATATGTAGCGTACATTTTGCGTGGCGCATGTTCGTGGAAGTAAATTTTACTCCTCTTTTGTACGTTGGTGATGGTTCAACTCCAGCCAAAAACCTCTGTAAATGGCTTTCAGGGTAATACTTAGGTATAAAGGAGAATAAAGTTCATACATAGATAAAGTTCGTACATTACTAGCTTTTGCATTCCTGAATGCGTGTTTTTTAATTTTCCTAGCATTTCTAGCAGAATGTTGTGCGTGTTCATCGGCGGATTGATTTCAATAAGGGTAATAAATAGATACCGATAATCTTATAAAATATTGATGGTGATTTTTCAACTTTAAGAAACAACTAAATATCCATGCCCCATTGCCATGAAGGTAAAGTCTAAATTAAGTCCTAATAAATTTCTTCCTGCTTTCAACACATATATTTTCAGAGACTTCTCTATATCAGCAAGGGCTTTACCCTATTGGCTACGGCTATTCTAATGACTATTTTCATTTTTTGGCAAGAAAAAAGTAGGGAGCAACAGGAGAAAATTTGGGGGATGCAATTTCCGGGACTATTCGAGGAAAATGCAAAAAAAACAATTGACTCTCAAATATTGTCGAATACGTCATAAATACGCATAGAGTGGTACACTGCTGTGGCCCTTCTAGCATTCACTCTGAAATTCAAGACGTACTACGTTCACTCTATTCCATTCCGAATGAGTTCCAACTTTCCCAATATCCATTCGAGAGCGTTGAAAATTTCGTTCTCCAGAGCGGAAATATTGGTTCGTGGAAAATAATTTGCCGTAACCCTGAGGCCGCAAAGGTCATGAACTTTCATCCCCTTCATCATATGAATCGTTACATTCGTCATTCGGAAGCCCTCGAGGCGATTCATATTGGAAGACAGACTACGTATGCAAATACTAAATTTCAGTACCTCCAGTCGCTCAATTAGACCCGTTAAATGGAATTCCTAGGCTCAGGGAAAGGTTCGAGCATTAAATAACTTAAAGATTGCTTTACGCGTTGAAATTCCCTTTTAGAAATAGAACTCAAAAACCATAGCTTGGTATTATCATCAGTATGGAAGTGTCCTAAGACAGTCACAACGCTTCGAGATGCCAGAACAGGGATAAGGAAAAAATAATGGATGCGAAAAAAATATTTTCATTCCCAGCGATTTGCAAGCAAAATTACCAAAATGTTGTTCAAAAATTTTCCTCTCCGTCCATTCTTTTGCACGGTCTTTCCATCTTGAAGGCCTCTCGTCTTTAATCAGTGGAATACTTAATGTATTTATTAACACACAACCAAAAACAGCGCTGTTTGACCTTTATATAGTTTTTTATAGCAATTAATAATTAAATATAAACAAACTTCTACGCCCTGGATAGGGTAAACCTACCCAGGCTGGACTCAAACCCACGACTTTCGGTTTGGCAGGCGAGGACTTAACCCAGAAGCCATCCTTTAATAAATAATAGTATTCAGCGACCAAAGAATTAACTTTTTTCTTAGTTTTGGGATTGTAATACACGAAATATAGCGCAATTCCTGTTACCATCTTTTGTCATCACTGTGGTTCCCTGATTTTGCTCTAAACTTCACGATAGCGAATTTGCATCCCTAGCCGTCTCTTTACGGTGCAAAGAACGAGAGGCGGAATGCGGAAGCAAGAAGACTCCTTTTGGGTCGTACCTCGGCTGTGTGAGATCAACCCGGTCGGAATACTTGATAAGGAGAGGCATACATACGCAAGTTAACCACCACACGGCCACGAAACGCTTCAGATGTGACGAAACTTTGGAGGAAAGTGGATGCCTACTGGTGACTCAATTTCCAGCACTTGGAAAGTTCCAATCATGAGATTTACATTAAATATACCTCACAGTCTCCTAGGGATTAAGAGGACGTATCGCTTACGCTCTACCAGTCTTATTTCTTTCTTTCCACACTGGCTTATAAGTCGGCAATCGGTTTCGACGTATTAAACGTCATTATCAAGCATAACTGCTGTGCTTGCTAGTGATAATGACGTAGAAAACGTCGAAACCGGTTGCCGTGTATTTAACCAATGTGCAAAGTACCAAGTGCCTTTTATCATAACAATGCATAACTTTCGAAAGTGAATTCACCTAATATCAACCTCAATATAAGTTTCAAGTTGGCTATTTTGCAGGAGGTAACAGCTGATATGTAATGAAAGCACATCACCTAAATTAAACTAAAGCAATCAAAGCGAAAATTTAAAATCAACATTGAAATTAATTTTCCCAGATAATTTTTTGCACCTATACTTGAAAATCATTATGTAGCTAGGAAATGACCGAAATAGTTCCGCAAAGAGTCTATTCCCACCATTAATCGTCATGTTAAGGTATGAGACCTTTTTAACCTTTTTAAGGTCCTTAGTGACCGGTATTTCATCCTGTATTGGTGATCTTTCCTACCTATATAATATATAAAGGGAAGCCGCGCGATTCCTAAAAAAAAAAAAACTTCTACGAGCGAACGGAAAGGTTAGCACAGCTTTCAGACGAATTAGTCCGGGAGCTGTAAGAGACTTGGAGGCTGCACGCTAGGCTTAGATTGCTTGAACAACTGAAAAGATAACTTTCAGAGCAACACAGAGAACATCTCCTTTTAACCTCTCTGTCTATACTTCTAGCTACTACCAGCTAGAAGCATGGTGAGGTCCTAGCTAGAAGAAAAGATATGCTTTAAAAGAGTACAACTAATAAAAAATTATATTATTAACGATAGCTGCCCCTTAAATATGAGCAAAAACGCAACTTATTATATTAAATAGGAAAAATAATAGGAGTCAACCGTAAAAATGAGAATTCTCATCATAAGTCTATGGAATAGGCCTATAGTGACTTATAACCTTGATACATACTCTCACTTATTCCATATCTAACAATAAGTCGATATCAACAATGGTAGCAGTACCACAAAAGCATAGTGCTCTTCTCCCTCCCTGAGTGGTCAGAGCGCTTCAACCAGGAATCGAAGCCGGGAACACTCAATCGGAAGGCAAGCGCTTCAACTACAAGGCTACCACGCTCCCCACAGAATGGTGCTATTTACGATACGTGGTATCCACTGCTTTTAAAAAGGATAACGGAGGATTTGACTGATAGAAGATGCTCTGAGGAGGCAATATCCGTGAGGTTTGAGATTGGGTCGCCACTGGCTGCGGTCACTCCTCCGCGGAAAGGAGGGGAGTTCCGTAGAAACAAGTGCCAATCGCCGAGACACGCATCGAGGAAAAGTGTTACGTCTCGCGGTCACTGTGACATGGAGTGCAATGGAATGGGGAGCGAGTAAGGAGGCAGAAGGGTGGGTAAGGGAGCCATTTATAGATTTTCAAGAGAAGTAAAACGGAGATGGTGACATTGAAGTAGGCATTGCTTTTATTACACACCTAACGACTTAGATGTTTGTGAATTTTCTATGAATAAGGATGTAAATCATGATTAGTGAAATAGCTCTTTCGTTTTCGCTGCCTTCGTCGCAGGAATAGTAGAATTAAATACGGCTGGACGAAAATGTGCGATTACAATTGAAGGGTTCAGAAACCAAGGGGTACAAGAGTTTGGTAAAGTTAATTGTTAGAAGAAATGCACAAAACTTGGTTGCCATGCGATACGAGTGAGTCTCTGTTCTGTACTGACATCGAGCGGAAAATCGAATGCACTACTAAATATCTAATTGATCTGGCTTGTTTTCCACACCTCATTTCTGTACATAACACCGCATAGAAAAAAGAAATCACTTGTACCCCTTGACTTCTCACCCACTCAGTTGTCTGAAAAAATAAATATCTGAATGGGAGAGATTGCGCAGTCGTAATTTTGATACTTGCTCAAAGCTCTCATTAAATTAAGCTCAAATATTAATTGTTTCTAACAATTTTAATCGCATATCTTCGCCCAACCTTAATTATTTTTGTCTTTTGCCCAACCAAGAAAAACCATTTTCATGGTAACCGCAAAGTGCACTCAAAAACTATGTTTGTGTTGCCAAAGCTCAATAAGTAAAGAGGGGTGACCCAATGTTAACAGACAAAAAAATGCTAAAAATTGTCTCCCATACCACCTCTTGAAGTATTGCAGATTCCTTCCGAAACACCCTGTAGAAATATAATGGTGTATGAAGGATGAATGAGGTACATAATTCGAGCACCGAAATATCTCGCACAGTAGGTACATGGCAGAAATGACCGGTTCAGATCTAGAATAGCCTTCTCTGATAGTTTGCGCCGGAAAACACTAGTTATTACGTACAAATGTCAGCACGTAATTTCAGCTAGCAGATTCACCTGAGTTTTAAACGAACTAATACGAGTGCAAGAGGGTAAAAAGTGAAGGAGAAAACAGTGTGGGAGAAAAAACAAAAGATCGTAGTTTCTCAGCTGACAGAATGAGCGCATAATAGGCGCAAGAACGAATTCAAAGGCGTTCACCGCGCCGCCGAAGCTAGATGCGACCTCGAAATGACGTCACGTCCCACAAACGGAGCGTACTAAGCAGTTACTCATCAGCTGATGTGGGGGCGCTGACACATGGCTTAATGTCCCCATATGGTGATTCCGCTCCCTCCCATACAGTAAATTCAGGTCGGGAATACGAGTAAGACGTTGCTTTCAATAAGGCAAAGCTATACAGTATTTAATACCGAGATATCACAGAACAATGGTGCCTCTTTGAACAAGATGTAAATGAAAAAGGTATTAGAAGAGGAGGAGGAACGATGAAGTGGAGAGATAATTTTTTTAAATTATTTGTTCGAAAAATCAACAGAGAAAAAAATCATTCGCCTTGACCGGGATTCGCACCCGGATCCCTCGATCCCTCGGCCGGAAATCGAGGGATCCAGGTTCGAATCCCGGTCAAGGCGAATTATTTTTTTCTCTGTGGATTGTTCGCACAATTTCAGCATTGCGGGTGACTCCCGTAAAGTTATCACCGTGGTTAGTCCCGGTATACTTAAAAAAATTATTTGTTTTAAAGGCCGGTGTCCAGGTGTCCCCTGCCAATAGCAGCGGGTTCTGGGGTAGACCGTAAATGCTCTCCATTTCACCTAAAAATTCAGAATCATAGCTAAGTTCTAAAAGGAGTAATGTGTCAAGAAAAAAAGACAAAATACGACCTGTTGAATGGGAGTGATGCCTGTTCACTCAAGAAGACACGTCACCCCTTTTCTACCGGTAGTCGATAGTGCCTCTATCACCTAGCGTATTACTCATTCAAATGAAGAAGAATGGAGAAGGTGAAGTGGACGGAGAGGAGCACAAACGACGAAGTGCTGGACATGATGGGTGAGGAGAGGCAGCTTTTAGATGAGATACGGAGGAGACAGAAGGTATGGATGGAGTGAATGCTGAGCGGGGAGGGGGTGTTGAAAACAGTGTTAGAGGGTAGAATGTTGGGTAAACGAAGGAAAAGAAGTAAAAGGATAGTATTTTTAGATGGCATGAAATGGAGTTGGCCTTATTATGAATTGAAGAGGGAAGTCCATGAAGGGAGGTGAGACTGACAAAATACTTATTGAATACTCCATGCAAAAACATTCCAACGGAGTCATTTTATGACTTCCATTTCAATGCACTGACTTTCAGTTAAAAGAATTTGCAGAGTTTTAACTAAGGATTTTTATCCTGAAATTTATTGAGGCAATGCATGACATAAAGGCCTGTTTACACGATACATTAACACGTACAAGTAAATGTCTGATTGCATGAACGATTTAGGTGGACCGGAACGGAACATGTACGAAAGCATGGATCAAATTAGAGCAGTTACTATTTTCCGTTCATGCATTCGCACAAGCTTGGTTGTCACATAATGCATTTTCGCATTCATGCATTTAGACATCAACTTGACGACCTCTTGTACCGTGTAAACAGGCCTTAAATAGCAATACGATAACTTCACACTTCATATGAAAAAAATGTATGACATAAACCAGCCATTTTTACGACAGAGACATAATTGTGAATGACAACTCACTAATATGCCTCATTTCGACACAATTACTGTATTTGGAAATGAAAGTTTTCTCTTAGGTTATGAGGTCTTTTAAAAAGAACTCAGATGATACGTATATATACTATATATTCTTTCACTAACATTCTTTTGTTTCTATGCATCGGGGAAAATATTCCCGATATGTCAATGTGCTTGCATCGCAAATGCCTCCAAGACACAGAGCATTGGACGTATCAAGCTCTACGGTTCATCTTGCGTCACTGAAGAAGTAATCTGGGGCTCCGTTCTAGATAGCTTAGGAGTGGTTTATAGCCGACCTTGGACCCAGAGAACCTTTTCTGTTGCTCATAATAAATAGGTAACTACTGTGATCGGACCACAGGTTATTCATTGACTACGTTTTAAATAAAGCTACAAGCATGGATTTAAAAATATTATCTTCTAACGGCACTTCAATGAATCTAAGTAAAATATGAAATTTATATGCCAAACTCTTGGATATTGCATTTAAAGCATCCAATAGCAAAAATTACAATATTATCTTCACAAAATCATGCAATAAAAATTATTTTAAGGAATAAATGATCTAAACTCGGTCATGTTCCGCACAATATTTATTTAAAACCGACCTATGTTAACGCTGGTGCATCATTACTAAGGGTTTCCCAAAATATAGATATTGTGATACTCTTGATCGATAGCATCAACCATCGAAATAGTATAACACAAATCAATAACTATTGATTATGACCGATTTTCCAACATCGATCACAATCGATAATTTACGATAATAGATTAATTTAGCCATTAAAAGTCAACGAGAAATATGAATCACCGAATAAATTGACCTGAACTTGATCGAGAATCTAGCCAATGTTGTTTTGTGAGCTATAAAGGCTCACCACTACCTAGTTTCCAAGAAATTTCGACACAGAAACTTCAAGAATACAAAACCTGCAGTAACGGCAAGTGCTATGAATAAGTGACAGCCGGCGGGTAGCTGAGGCTCATTGCGTTAGATTGATTCATGTGGATTTCCAAGAAATTTCGAGAAAACGTTCAACAGCGAATGATGTCCACGAAATGGAATAGAATCACGCCGACAAACACGGAATTTCTGATTAATGTACCAGAGAAATGAAGGGATGGCATGATCAAAGTCATAGGATAGGTGGAACACTCGATAATTGGAGAGAGCTGATGAGAATGACCCTTCAAACGAATTACGCGGTTTAATGTGGAGCAGAGCGTGGAATAATGAAAGAGCACGTAAATAAAAATTCATGTGACCGAGTTCTGAATTTACAGTGCATGATGAATTGATGGAAGGGAAAAAGAACAGGTAAGTGTTTCAATTGGTCAATTAGAGGAGAAAATATTGAAAGAGATGAGGAATATACAGTGTTGGATCTAGCACACCTCGACTTTTGTCATCCTCTCTCCTGAGTGTCCACGATTTATCACCGCGAAGCGCTTATCTCCACCTTGGACTATTCACTTGTCTTTTCTTACAACTATAGCAAAACGATCCTCTCAATAGCTTTTTCCTACTCATGAACACCTCGTTTGCAAAACGAAACTCCCTAACTGATATCGTAACTACAGTGTTTGCTATCCTCCTTAGTACTGCTCCAATAAAAAGGAATTTTACTCGCCAGCGGACGGAAAGGAGGAAGAACGACGAAGTGCTGGACATGATAGGTGAAAAGAGAAGGTATGAATGGAGCGAGGGCGGGGAGGTGATGTTTAAAACTGTGTTAGACGGTAAAATGTTGGGTAAACGAGGGAGAGGAAGGAAAAGAATAGGATTTTTAGATGGAATAAAAGGGAGTTGGCCTTATTGTGAATTGTAGAGGGAAGTTCAATAGGGGGTGGGAGGCTGCCAGAATACTTTTTAAATACTCCAAACAAACCTATCTTAATCGTTAGAATACTTATATAGTAATGACAATAATTTTCTTTTCTAGCTTCTCCGGTTTCGGCCATTGTAGTGAACCACCTCGACTTACAGTTCATTCCAGCAGATTCCATGAAATCCATTGCAAGTTTTCCCTCTTTCCCTAAAATCTCAACTTGTCCCTTGATTGACAAGTTCCTGGAGCAGACTTAGCATCCATCCTCAACATTCTATCAATAAAATTACGATGTATATTCAAAAAGTACAGGCCGCTTGGCCGCCAAAAAAAATATACTCATACGAAACATATTTTATTGGGACTTATAGTTAGCTGCAAACCTATTTCACTTCTCTACATAATCGTCGTTCAATTCTAAACATTTTTCTCATCGCTACACCAGCTTCTTAAACCCCTCTGCATAGAAGCTCGCCGCCTGAGAGTTGAACCAATTTACAATGTCGTTCTTGAGTTCCTCTTCGGTTTCGAAAGGTTGTCCACAGAACCACTGTATCAAGTCGGTTTCACGGTACCATTATCCATCCTTTCCTTTACTCATAACTGTAGGTCCATAAACTGGGCATAAACCCCGATGAATTTCAGCAGTCGACAATCCTTTTCCATACAAGAATCGTATGACATACTTCACAGCTGGTGGGATCAACGATTGTTGCGGACATTGATGTTTGCATCGAGACTCAATAGAGGCGGCCCAATTCCATCCCACAGAAGGATTATTTCTGATGCCATTTCGGTCGCATTTTAATCTGCTTTCAAAAATATCCGCGGCGCGGTGATGACTGCAATGCGATCCACTTTTTTCCAATATTTACAGTTTGGTGTTCGCAAATGCGAGTAATAGCGTCATAGAGTTATGAATTTGATGAGTAACATCATCATGAATGTAAGTTACGGTTGATACCATAATTTATACCTTATTTCCCCGTGAAATTCGGATCAATCTGTCCGTCAGCGACGCTTGCGGCGACTTCAGTAAACCCATTTAAAGGCGCAGTGGTTGACAACACATTTAGAGGCCCTCTTGACGATCCTCTTTTGTAAAATTCGTGGTTTTTTGCATGAAAGAAAAAGCAAGCGACTTCTAAAACAAAACAAATGCTGCTATAGCTTCTCAATGAATCAGTAGATGGCGCATCAGGAGTAAAACTGTGTTCTGAAGCGCCAATATTTAAATATATGCAAACGGCCCTTACTTTATGAATATGCCATGTACATGTGCATGTCGGTTATACCTGCCGAGACAGGATGTGTTTGATTGGATTTAGCGGTCTCGTGTCCCTCAGAACCCCCATCACGTACGCATTTCCGGAAACTCAGGCACAGCGGCTGTGAGTGTAATAGTATTGGTGGAGATGAGGCATCTGGGCACATCACAGACGTGGGAGGAGCAAGACCTTGAACGGGAGAGGAAGGAAGTGGCGATGTGTGGAAGAGATTGAAGGGATGCATTCGATGGGAGTTATAGCAGACGGACGGCCGCTCCTTACATTCCCCCGACTTCCCTCAGTTCGATCAAGCAGCATATTCGATTCTCCATTCCATCCAGGGAATAGCATCAAGTGAATACGTGGAGAGGAACTGCGGGTGATGATGGGATGACGCTCTTTTCCCGTAGCTCAGGCTACATGAAAGGATGCTGGATCAATGCTCTCTTTTAATGGAGAAGGGTACCGTACAAAATAATTTCTCCACAATAAGATGTGATCATTTACACAGCGAATAATGTGGGTAAACCCAAGATTCAAGCGTGATGGAGGGAAATTTTCCATCATGAAGATGATGAAATAACATTGAAACCTAGGGGGTAATAAATTTTGTAATCGTAGAAAATTGTAGAATAGTGTTTTTTTCAAAATGTTGATACACATTTCTCAGGATTTCCACCGGATTAAATACTCCATTTTAGCCGAAATTTCGAGATCTATCCGACTCGGAGCTCGAAACGTCGCACAGTGGGCTAGAATAGAAAAAAGCTGGCCAAAACCTCAAAAATCGATCTCTTTGAGCAAGCAAGCTGAAACTTCGTATGCATATTTTCAAATAAATTGTGCATAACTGGCCTGATTATTTCCTTCCTGTGCCTTCGCGTTAACAATATGTTTGAGGTCAAAGTTGAACAAATTTAGCGAAAAAAACCACCCCGATTTTTTCTGTAAATAGCCAACTTTATCCTCGAGCAGTGGTTTAATGAATAGAGGGTTTTTAAAGATTTTGTTTTATCATTAGTCATAGACATATAACAAAATGGTGGAGCCTGTTTTCAGCCAATTTTTTACGTAAACGTAGAGAAAATGTTGATACTTCCGCCGACTTCCGCCAAGTGACTTATACCACGTCGTTCTATGAAGCTTTTAGATTGTAAATCGAACGCAAAATCCCGAATTTTACATAGTTTTTTCGAGCGTGCGGTCTACTCCGGTTCTGGGCGGCGGAGAGTACGGCGACGCGGCAAGCGTGTGGTTGCGATATGGCCACATTAAATCTCGATAATGGATATAAAAGTGATAGAAAATAATCACTGTGTTTCGGCTACAATGAAGAACTTGTTGTTCTTCATTGTAGAACATGTTGCGATACCCTGGTAATATAAACCCGCCCTGCTAACTCCACACTACTAATTGTAAGTGGAATCTCTTGGCATCAACTAAGAGGAATCCCATTAGGTTTTGGATGCCAAAGTAATGCCCTCTTTTAACGGGGAAGGGTACCTTATAAAATACTTTCTCCAAACTACTAAGTGGAATCTCTCGGCTTCCACTAACAGTTAAAATTAATGAAATAATTGCCGTATAATCAAAATGAAGGCTACAAAACAAAGCCCCGATCCCTGGCACCCTAGGTGAGAGTCGGCGACGCTAACCACTGCACCAACTGCGTGGATTTCATATGCCCGTGGCATCAAGTGGTTTAATGGAATGAGAATAGAAGTGGTGACTTCATAACCGCTTGAGCGTCTCATTTTCCAATCGATTCACCCAAGAACCCTCAAGACACGCCATAATGCACATAATACGTCTTCACTAATTTCTCCCAGGCCTCGATATGCCCGCATTCCTTCACAGACAATCAATCTCCATCCGACCTCCCTTCTACTGTTCCACTTCTTCAACCCTCACTGGATCCAGCAGACAACTCAGTTCTAGATTCCCCGCCCTCCCGTTTCCGAACGAGCGCTTCCGACACAGCATGTTGACAGCGATGGAAATCGAGGGAAGACGGTGGGAATATTTTTTTTTCAATCAGCTGCCTCGCCAGCTAGCCTGGTGGATCGTTCAAAATGCCACCGGCGAGGTAATTTATGGAGTCATGTGCAAGGAGCTATCAAAAAAACCAAAAGATTGGATAACATTCATGGAGGTTTTGCCGATGACTGTTTTATCCAAAACATGAACACATTATTCTCTAAAATAAGCTATCATTTATGAGGACCCTAACAGTGAAGACAGAATAAAAAAAGACTTTTTTTCCAGAAACAGTATAAAATGCACCAAAATGTTAAAAATAAGCTTTTCATCCCTCGGAGAATACAGCCTGGGGGATTATGAGGTATATTAGATTTAAGTGAATAAACCTTGCTGAGTGAGTAAGGATTGGCACGCAAGATAAACATCTAAATTATGTTTTATTCTCCGAGGTATGAAAAGCTTATTTTTTACATTTTAAATAATTTTATAATGCTACTGGAAAAAACATATTTTTTAAAATCATTTTTTATTTTGTTTTACTAATTAATGATTGCGTAATATATTAAAAAAGTTAAAGTTTGAAAAACAAAATTTTGGAATGGACAGGACTTGGACACGTTTCCTCCGATAACTTTCAGTGTCAAAACAGAAAAGAGAAAATTTAAAACTATTTTTCCACTTGGAAATTTAGTTAATTAATTAGAGCACATTGAAAAAAACTTAAATTTCAGGTTTATTGAATATTTTATTGTAAAATTATTTGTAATGCAAAATTTCAAGCCGATCTGATTATGGGAAGTGGGTTAAAAACCAGTTACAAGGTTCAATCGAAGAAACACACAAACAAACGAAGCAAGTTGGGAAAAAGCGTAATAAAACACGCTAGATATGTTGATTAAATTAGAAATCGCAATACTTTCCACTGTAGTATTTGCGAACGACGGATTTAGTTGCAGACTACAATATTTTCAAGTGTACTCACCATGCAAGCCTATACGCGGATATAAATTAAGGGGAAAATATTGCTGGTAGTAATAGAATTGAGATTTAGTGTGCGTCGACGGCTAGGTCATCTCGTACCATTATTATATCATCTAATTCCAATACCTCAATGGTAATAAAATAAAAAGATAGCCACTGTAGACGTTGAATTCTTAAAATGGGTGAGCATACTTAAATTTTATCAAAAATACTTATTTTCTTGAGTAACTCAAAGGTATTATTTAAATTGGAAGTTTGGTCTCCTAGGAAAGATTCTAGGTCTCCTTCTAGATTAATCCGTCTCCGCGCGTCGCGGTACTTATCACAATATATCAGGATATGTCGAATACTTAACGGGCATCTACAATCATCACGTTGGGGAGGTTCCTTCTCTTCAGTAAATATATTGCTTTGTTTTATTTAATCAATTTGAGCATTTTAACCACAGCGTGCCACAAATGATACATAGGATTCCGCTGCAGATATCCAATGCACGGACTACCTTGTGTAAACTTGGAATACTGCATTTGCAAAATAAGTAAGATCAATAATATGGGATATTGTTTTAAATAATATTATTACACGATTACGAAAACATCGACGCGATTTTTCCTCTAAGGCAGTAGAATCGTCATATGAAAAACCACACATGTGTTATCGTTTTTTCCTGGCACAGTAGTTTTATATTCATAAATTAAATTAGTGTATTCTAATTTTCTGCGTAGTGAATTTATCGACATCTGCAGCTATTACGTTTTCTATATCTCGTCAGAAAGCACGTTGTAAAAAAGCGTTAGTTTAAAGTTTTTTCGGTAATGAAGGATGAGAAAGATTGAAAATACTTATGCGTGAAATAAGAAGGTGATAAGAGAACAGAGTACAGAGGAGGTAATTGGAAGTCGAACCAATCTTAGGATTTTTGACCTTTGATTGAGATAACAAAATACACCAAAAATATGCTCATTCGTCGAAAATTATTATTGAATGATTATTTCTACGGTTGTTCGATGCAATCTGTAAACTAAACGCGATAAAAATTTGAATACTTCCTAATTCTGCATATCGATGACTAAGTTCTAACAACACGTATCTCAAAATTTGGCCGGTTTGAGAGAGGTGTCTTAAACTAGGTGTAATGACATTTAAAAAATAAAATTCAAGCAAAAAACAGCTCTTTGCTTGCAAATGTGTGCTTCTTTCTTTAGTTTTATGAATATTTGGTTTTTAATTTCAGTTTACAACTAAAAATATAAATCGTTTCTTTTGATCTCCTCAAAGGTTTTGAGACACGTGTTGTTAAATCTTAGCCATCAATATATGAGTTCAACCTATATTCTTCCCTTCAACCAGGTAGCGACTATTACCATAGCCAATTTATTCACTATAATTCTTTCTAGAAGAGACCTATTGTAATACGTTAACCAGAACGTATTTCCCACGTTATTTAGCCACTCCCACAATCTGTATTAATCAACGGCTGTCAGTTACGTGTCGGGGGTATAAGGGGTCAGCTGACGATGGGAAATTCCTTCGATACGATTTTCCCAAAACGAAATGCATGCATTTGCATCTTTTCTTCGGAAGCTATTAGCGAAATATTACCGTTTATTCGTGTTTTGAGGAGAGGAGGTCGAGAAAACAATAGACTGATAAAAAATCGAGGAACTGGACTCCTTTCCATACGCAAATGCTGCAACAGGAAGGCATCCAGTCGTTCTGGGTCACCAAATGAATATCTTAGCTAAACCCGCTTCCAAACAAAACAACTTCACTGAGTGTACAGAGAGAATATTATGGCACAGTCATGTCACCAACAGCAATGCAATGAATTAATGATTCCCCTAATTTCATGAATGTAATGAAGATGCATTGATTAATAAAACTATAATCAAGTGAATGAATCAAATTAAGTCATCCACTCTTGAAAAACAGGCGACAAAATTCCGCGTTTAGTTAATTATAAACTGATTAGACAATGGCTGAAAGGGGGAATTTTCTTTCGCCGACCCTAATATTTCCCTAAAATCTTCCGAATTATTGCACTGAATCGTGTTCAGGTAAACGCCCACACAAGCAGGGGGGCCTGAAAATTATAGGGTCGCTTTACACTCTAACTTTCCAACAATCATGTCACGTCACCAATAGCAATGAAATGAATTAATGATTCACACTAATTTCAAGAATATAATTAATACGCATTGATAAATGAAATTTTAATCGAGTAAATTAATCAAAACTCTAATTACTTCATCCCCTCAATGAAAAACAGGCGACAAACTTCCGCGTTTAGGTAATTATAAACTGACTAGACAATGGCTGTAAGGGGGAATTTTCTTTCGCAGACCCTAATATTTCCCTAAAATCTTCCGAAATATTTCATTGAAATTCGTTTTAGGGACTGAGTGACCGACCCCTGTGGTTTAGCAACGGAGGCGTCTATGGAAAGGAAAGGGCTAGTCACATAAATATCTATCTTATTTTCAAGTTCTTTCGACAATTTCTCAATAAGCGTTTCCTTCTTATGTTATTCCTCACACGCTAGGCCAGGGGTCGGTAACCTTACGAGACGGAAGAACGAAAAGTTATTCAACAAGTTACGCGGATACATTTTGATTAATATTATAGTATTTTACCGATTAAGGTAGGTTACCATTGAGTACTAAAGAAGTAATCTGGGAGCCTCCGTTTCCTTCCAGCACTGCCTTCTTCAATTCACTGTAGGGCCTACTCCCTTTAAATCTATCTAAAAATCCTATTCTCTTCCTTCCCCTCCATTAGTGCTTTAATTTGACTAACGGCAATATATTTATTATAGATGTCTTTATTCGGGAGAGGTTGAGACTAAAAGTTCCATCTTCCGTCTAACCCCGTGTTAGCGTCCTTGCATACATACATATAGAGGTAAATAATCATTTACAATAGTAAAATAGAAATTTGCAATAGATAAATATATACAATTATAATATTCACTATAAGTGAAATGTCAAACCGGATAAACAAGATATTAAGGATGAATAGTTTAATTTCACTTGTATATGTGAAAATTTTGAGCATAAAAGATTTATGTAAGCGGGAAG
Organism: Ischnura elegans; assembly: GCF_921293095.1. Taxonomy (NCBI): domain Eukaryota; kingdom Metazoa; phylum Arthropoda; class Insecta; order Odonata; family Coenagrionidae; genus Ischnura; species Ischnura elegans. The sequence continues at coordinate 34,550,287 of NC_060257.1, read as the reverse complement.
AAACATGAGGATAAGTGAGCAAAAAAAAACACTGTAGGAAAACGCCCACACAAGCGGGGGGGCGTGAAAATTATAGGGTCGCTTTACCCTCTAACCTTCCAAAAAGCATGGCTTTTATCCTATTAACAATATTTTTTTAGTTTTGTAAATAAAATAATATGATTATCATCTTTCGCTCATGGAACTGGAAGGCCGCAATTTGACATCGAAAGAGCCGCATGCGGCTGGCGAGCCGAAGGTTGGCGACCCCTGCGCTAGGTTAAATACGACGTTACAAACGGAATGACCGATTATTGCGAGATAAACCAACCCTGCGGCCACAATGATGGCTAAAACAACGATTACTGACGCAGGACCAAAACGGGAAACATAACTTAAGCTGGGACACCCACAAAGGGCAAACGAACGACTTCGGACATAATTTAATCCATTATTCCAATATCTCTTATATCCTACCGCCACACACGCATATATCCTCATCCCATCTCCACGACCTGAAACGCTGTTATTCTCCATCTCTGTCCCGTTACAGCCATTGAAGGCGTTGTAAGCGCTCCGTAATTCCTGATATGACGACGACGAAGCCACGAATAAATAAGGGTTAAACGGAGGGGTTGGACCCTGAGGTCTAGCGTCTCGGTATAGCCCCCAATTACATCATCTGCCGGGAGTCATTTAATGCTCTGAACGCTGTTTCTTTTTCTCCTCCTCGGCCCGCCTTAAACACCCCCCTCACAACCCTTCCACCACAACTTCTTCACGACTTAAATTTCATTTGAACTTAAAGAGTGACGGGCCCATCCAAATAAGCCTCCTTGCTTATTAGCCGCTTTGGCCCTTACCATCCGACCCTTAGAGCTGTGCCATGGCCGCACACAACGTCGTCACCATCGGGAGAACACTTTGTACGATCTTAGGTTTTCCCGGCGTATCAGGTGCAGAAAAGTTTCTCGGGTTTTCCACCGGTCCACAGAAGATCCCCTGAGGATGAACGCAGAAAGATCGCAGATCGGAGAAAATCAACCGGTGGAAACCCGAGAAACTTTTACCGGGAGAATACTTTGATTGCGTTCGTTCACGTGGTCCCGCAAGGCATTCAGCTTCTCCCAGTGTTTTTTTATAATAAAAGATACAGCCTCCGAAGTAATTCTGTAGAAATATATGATATTTAACATAATGAAAAGAACGTGTCTATTTCTACACTTATTCATTCATTCTAACCTACCATGTTTTCGGCATCTAATATCATATTCAAAGACTTGAAATGGCATTTTTTCACTCAATATGATTGATTTGACTTCAGCTAACTGCCCATCAGTGCTGACGGTGTTATTGCTGACGTTATTTGGACGTTAAGCAAATATAGTTTACGTAGTGAAGAATAGATTAGGAGCGATTAGGAAACAACCTAAATTAAATAATCGTTTTTCAGGAGTGAAACGTAGATGAAAATTTCCGAAGAAAGACCATCCAAATACCAATTAAGTAGCGAAAAACAAACATCTCCAAATGTTTTTCAAAAGTCTTCACCTGCTCCATTGACCATAGGCTTCGTGGCAGGATCAGCTGAGAACAAATGCCTTTCATAGCGATAGGGTATCACCTTGGAGCCTCACTATTATTTACAGCACAAATAGAAATGACAAAATGAGAGGGACAGCCGAACGGATGGATATAGGAATTCTTTTTTTCCACGGCTAATAAAATATTTTTACAATAATTTAGTTACAATACTAATATAATTGCAACTCACTCAGTGACTCATCTCGAAGGTTGCTTAGCAGGGTAGAGCTCACCCTAGACTCATCCATGGGCGTGCATATGTCATACGTTCAGGGCAGCGAAGTTCTTTTGATCATCGCTCATACCCTCCAAGCTATCACAACCCCATTTTTTTCAACTCCACGCCTTAATTTATCATGCGTATTCGTTTCGAGATAGAAGCTAGTGTCTTATAAACCCCCGCTACACGCCTACTGAGGCAGATTAAGGAGCATTATGTAGGTGTAGAATTGAATTACGGCTTCAAGTGGAATAAATATGCTCTTACCAGTTCTCAGTTACGTAATCACCAAATAATTTAGCAGAGATACTTCAGGAATACCTAATATCGGGGAGGAGGACATCCACTCACCTGAAAAGAGAAAAAAATAATTATTAGCTCGGCTATTATAAATGGAGAAAGTAAACGCTATAGAAATAAATTGAGTAAAAATTTTTTCCCTAATAATAGCCCTAAATTTCCAACCCAAGCATAGGTTTAATAGAGCATGATGAAGCTCATACCTTGTGCAGTACTCTAGCCTCTTGCTTTTGAAGTACACATATACGCCTAGTTCCTTTCCTTTCCTCGCAAAAGCTTCCCCAAAATGCTGGGAAATTATTATAGTACTCCAAAAGCTAAAAGAAAATAAAGTTTCCGAAACTCATAATTTGTAGGCATACCCCGTGCAAAACGGCATTTAGATCTTATCTCGTGTTATCAGAAACAATACATAAGTGCTCATGCCTTTTTCGTCATTACATCAATTCCTAATGGCTGCCTCCATCATTTCGTTTTCTTCAATAATCTTTTTTTATTATATTTACAGGGACCTGTTTCTTGACCTTCTGAGTCAGTGATATTGTGCTGTATTCATTCATTACAGATACGTTTTGTTTTGTCGGCACAAATATTCAGTCTGAAATTTCGGAAAATCTTCTATCATTTATCTAATCACACACACTATATCTTCATCGTTTCGTGAGACAACAACTTGGTCGTCTGCACAGCTTAAGGTGTAAACGGTACTTAAATTAAAAGGTGAAAGTTTCCTTTTCCACTGCTTAAGCACTCGATCTAAGCATATTTTTAAAAGTGTAAGGGATAAACAGCAGCCTTGAATGAGTCCTTTATCAATTGTGTATCACTGACAGTGAGATATGTCGTTTCTCATTTTTATATTGGCTATGCTATTCTCATATGGATTTTTTGGCTAATTGCTATTACTAGGTCGTATCCCATTTTTATACTAGCTGTACTATTATTTCACAGTTTTTAAATGGCTTGTATTAAGTCAGAGGTTAATTCAGATCTTTCTAAGGGCCTCCACCGTGTAATTTGTGGCAAAGTGGTGGAATACTGTAATAAAACGAGGGAGGTTTTTTTTCAACCTCCGATAGCTCAGCAAAAACACCATCCAAGTGACCGGCGGGTACTGCGCAGGTAGGGCAATTGCGCGTCCTCCGCACCTCACGCTCAAGTAATTTTTGACCGTACGTTGTTAGTTTAAGGTTAGTAGCATTCACATTAACAACACTACCTCAATTGATTCTCACGCCAAGTGAGCACTGCGGAGAGAGCCAGAAAACTCGCCTAATGGCTTTAGTATTGCATGTCTTGACCTTTATGCCGATAAAAGATGGGGATTTGCATCCGCTGTAAAAAAAAATGGCTTATGAGGTGTGAGGAAGTAGAGTTTCTACTAAGAAAGGTGGCTTAAAAAGTTTACAATAAAAGGTATATTGTATATTCTATGTATGTAATTATGCGTTTATATAAGAAAAATAGTTATCCTTGAGTAAATATTTGAAATATCATATTGTAATAATGAATGCAATCGGCAAGAGAACACATAACTGAATGCAAAGAAATAAATTTACTTCTCATGTGTGCTAGCACCAGGCCTATGTAAAAAGTTTAAGATGGTAGCCCCATAACTATTCAATAAGGGGTACCTATATATTCCATAATTATTTAAGTGTTTTCTAATGTAATATATTTGAATGTAAATGGAATAAAGTTATATTATTATAAAAGAGAATTTTTCTTTAATGCAATGTGGCTGAGTGGGGAAAAGTGTGAAGCATTACGTCCATTCCCATTCTAGACAAAAGAAGAGACAAGCTGACTCCTGGAAGTGTTCTGATCCATGACAACGCCCGTCATCTCAGTGCTGATGCAGCCCAACTGCTCCTTGAGCAATTTCAATTGGACATTTTCGATCACCCGCCGTGCAATGCCGACCTAGTGCCGGGGGACTTCCATATTTGTGCTGAAATGAAGATGTGGCTAGATGGGAAGCGTTTTCAAACGGACGATGATCTTCAGGACAAAGGCATAATTCATTGAAAGTTATTGGCGGCAACATTCCATGAAGAAGGTATAGTAAAGCTTGTCCGCATGTACGACCAATTTCTAAATATCCGAGGCGATTATGTCGAAAGGATACCACAAGTGCGCACAACATTTAGCAATGAAATAATTTTTAATCGACCACTTCGTCTTCTAATAATGACCCATCGGAGGTTGAAAAAAACGGCCCGCCTAGTACCTGTTACGAAAAAAAATATCTGAGCGGGAGTGAAGCATCTTCTCAAACCTTTAAATTGATTCACGTTGATTGATCTCCCGTCATCAAAAGATTTAAGTCATGGCGGCAGCGCGTTTACATATTCCGCCGTCTGCTGAGGGTGTCTCGAATGTGCGGGAGGGCACGCTTTGAGCCAAGACGGAGCGCTGCCGTTGGAGAAGTCGCCGTGACCTTCGGAGCGGCTGGAGAAGTTCTTCTTCCTCGACTTGCTTTCCTCCCTTCTCCTCTCTGATTTCTCCTTGTATGCTTTTCTCTCTCTCTCTCTCTCTTCCTCATCCTCTCTTTCTCCTTTCGCCTCAGGACCAACCTCTCGTTTCAGAGTCCAGACTCATCGTGCCATGACTGCCATAAAGCACTTGGGTGGGTGGGGTCGGAGGATTCAACGCAGATGATTGGAGAGGGAATGTTCCGAACGGTTGTCTGGAGATGAGTCTCGACTGCTGTTGAGGGAAGGTGTCTGGCCATCAGGCGGCAAAGGCATTTGCTAGGAAGAAGCGGGCTAAATCCGAATTGGCAACCTCGTTTTCATGCAGACCAATCACGGGCCTCGCTGAACAAATTGGCGAATGTGGTTAAATTCAGGCGCAGTAGACCCTCTCTTTCCGATTTTGAAGCGAGGGTCTTATGTGCGAGGTGTGTTCAGAAAAAGGGGAATTTTTAAATTTCGCAGTTTTGGAAAGTCCGATAGTCAATTTGTTTATAATAATATTGGCGAACATGCCCCTTAAGTAGGATAAAGTTTCTGCTGTATTCATTGTTTGCTTTATATGTGCCAGGGTTAGACGTGTTTTTATGAGCGCGGCGATTTTCGTTTGTTAAAAGAATTTGCATAAAATTTTGCGTAGAAATGAAATACATGGAAATAATATGTTAACAAATGCCTATGGTTACTCTGTTGTGAGTTAAACAAGAATTGAAGAGTGGTATAAAGAGTTTCCATGATTGCCGTGAAGACGTTGAAGATGACGATCGCCCCAGCACATCAGCAACCGTTGGAAACGTGGGAAAAGAGAAAAAAAATTGTTGTGGGCTGTTTGTGAAATGGGTATGAAATAAGGTCTGTTTTGAAGGTGACAACACTAATGTAGACGAATAATTAATGATTTTTTTAAACATCTTAAATTCACATAATTTTCCGAACACACTTCATACCCTACAATATATGCAATTGACTGTTGCCCTCAACTCGTATGTTCGGACAGGTAGTGCGAAAAAGTTCTCACAAAGAATAGGAGATGGAAATACTTCGCTCTCACCACCGTCATTCATTTATTTGGTTTTTCTAACTCTGCAATAAAGAAGAGTGCTGACATCTTCGGGGCCTTTCTACGTTGGTAGGTATTAAGTCCGAGTTATCGTTCTTGAGCTTCCATCATAGCAGTCAACTTCAACGAATAAAACAGCCGACATTTGAAGGAGAAATAAATGTCGATCGAATGAAAACATTTTCTTCACCCATTCTTTGGCTCTTCACTCTCTCCTTCCCGGAAAATTATTTCTCAGAAGCATAAAATATTCTGCGAAATTAAATTAATGTGAGGCTATCAAGAGACCAGAATACATGACTAATTGGCATGCAGCCATTTAGAAAGCAATGTCACATTAGCATAACCGGTAATATGGCAAAAATACTCATGGTTATAAATATATACTAAGTTTTCAGGCTTCACTTAATTGAACCACATATCTAAGTGTGAAATAGCTCAATATGTAATGTTCCAAAACAATTTTATTATTCCCACTCTAGATTTCAACTACTAGATACTCGCGACATGATAAGATCAATCTAGGAGTTGAAACCCTGGGTCGGAATAATAAAGTATTGCGAAATGTTACCAAGTAAATAAATAAATAAAGTATTGTGAAATGTTACCAAGTGAGTTATTTCGCACATTAGTTATGCTTATAACATGGCACAACTACAGCATTGCATTCCAGAATTTACACCCATCCTTGAATACTCAGATCAACTTCTGTGCGCAATGTTCTTAAAAATGTGCTATCTGAAAATCTTCTTAATATGTTGCACGGTGCGGTGGAATTTCTTAATATTAGAAAAAAATTAGACATTGCAATATTTCCACTGAATTTTATTTCAAAACGACCCGTTTCGTGGTTACAAGCGATCACAATTTCGTTACTACAAAACAGAGCACTTGATAATATCGTTTGTAACCACGAAACTCGTCCTGCTAAAATCAAATCCAGTGGTGTTATTGCTATGTCTAATTTTACTTATACAGGTGTTATATCTAAACCTACTTTCAATATACATTTATTTGGACAATAAACTTTTATAATAATGCTAAATAATAATATATACTTTTATAATGTAATCTTTCCCAAAATGAGTCGGAAAAAATACAAGCAACTTTTTCCATTTCAACTCGCGCCACTCGTTCGCGGCACGAGCTCAAACTCTAATACAAGAAAGATCTTCCAACCTCCTTTATCGTCCCTCCCCCGCAACATCACTTTGGATGGAGAAGCGGGAAAAATTTCATGCTTCGACGGTCATCTGAAGCCGCATAGCAGGAGAAGACAATGTTGGATGCTAAAGCCACAACAGACCGAAACCTCGGCATGGGGAAGTCACCTTGTCTTCCTAACGGACAGCTTTTTGTCCACGACCGCGACGCCGCCGCTGAGTAAATATTTTCCCAAACGGTCTCCGCTCCTTCCGAGTCGTAAGGGCTGAATAGCGTAGAGTGCGATCTACGGAGGAGACTGAGAAGATAAAGAAGGCTACCTATGGGCTTATACGCCCACTGCTTTAAGGAATCAAAAACTGAAAAATATGAACGATGAAATGTAAAAAACGTAGTATTTCCATAAAAATTTAAAACTGTACGACCTAGGTTTAGCCGAGGTCATCTGGCGTGAGCGTCATCATCTTCATGTTCCGCACCAGATGGCGATAAGCCACGTCGAAGGCTAGGTCGTACAGTATTAAATTTACGTGGAATTACAAAGTTTTTTGCATTTCATTATGTTAAATCGATTCCAAGAAGTCACGCCCGAGACAATAAGCTATAGAGGCTAACGACTTCTATCATTTGTAGTATTAATAAAGTATTCTTTGGGTTAAGGTATGTTTACAAGGAACAATTAGCCGATCACTTCGGCCTGTCTCCCCAACCATCTTGGAATTACCTCTTCAATTCACAGTAAGGCCCACACCCTTTCATTCTGTGTAAAAGCCTATTCTCAACCTTCCTCTCCCTCATTTACCTAACATTCTTCCCTCTAACACTGTTTTCAACACACCTTCCCGTTAAAAAATCGTTTGATCAAAGCCTTGTGTCCCTTCCGTATCTTGGTTGTTCGCTAAATATTGATTTTAAGATGGGTGTTTGGCATTTTAAAGTAGGGCGGCCTTTAACAATTACTTTCAGAATATATAGGACGTAAGTTCTGGTGAGGACAGTACCCATGTATTTCTTCGCTGAAGCTTTCGCGAGTCATTACAGCTGCTCATGATGTTTTTCGATTGTGCCCCGTGTAATTATTGGGTTTTTACGGCCCGGCATTGTCGTGGCCGTTGATGGTCACTTTTCTCTAAGGGTCTCCCTCTTCAACTCTCTCACAGATTCCCTCAGAATAAGTTACCATCAACGGTCACGAAACGCCGGGCCACAAACCCAATAAGTACGCGGGGCTTACCCGAAAACCATCTTTAGCAGAAGCAAATATATACTACCCCCAGCCGTCTAAAAGGCGCGCGGCAGAGGGTGTTGGGACACCAGCCATTTTCACATATAAAGGAAATGCTCCAAGGAAATTACGACTGGAATTTATTTAAGTCCTTAATTTATCTCAATCAACCCGAATACAGCAAATTGAGGAATTTAAATCGGGAGTCTTAACAATCATTAACAGACTATAAAACACAATCATGTCCTGGAAGGGGCAACTTATCCAGGCGGGACTCGCACCTGTGACCTTCAGTATGGTAAACGAGGTCTTATCCCCACCGCCATGAAGGCCAACAATGGTTATACGTCTTTATGGTTCGGGGGAGAAAGGAATTCGCTTATCTGTCCGTTCTGCAAAATATCTCTCTTAAATTATCGCTTCTGTCGGACCTGGAAATATAATGGGGCTCTAATATTATGTTCTCCGTGTCGCTCTTAAAAATATCCATTCTCAACTGTTCAAGAAATCTAAGCCTAGTCCGCAGCCTCCGAGTCTAAAGGCCGTTTTGCACGGAATTGCGCAGGTTAGAGCTGCATTAATTTCTAAAATGGCGTGGAATTGCGCGAATGCATAAACGAAATTAGAACAGGGGCTATTTTGCCGTCTCGCATCCACGCATTCTCGCATGTGTTCCAGCAATTCACCGCTTTACACGACGCAATTTTGATTGCGCCTTCGCACGTACGTCAGATTGCGCAATTCCGTGTACCCTGTAAAACGACCTATAGTCGCTTAACATGTGGGTAACGCTGTCTGTATGCCCGTAGCAGTTTTTAGACGAACCGCGCAGCGTTCCTGTGTATTTTATTCAGTTCGCGGATTGAGTCTTTCAGCACCAGATCCCATACGCTCGCTGCATATTCAAGGTGCAGTCGGAGGAGTGCGAAATAGCACCTTTCTTTTACTTTCTCATCCGAAAATGTATACTATATCTTTTACTTTCTTATTCCTATGTATTCGCCTGGGTGATTTTGTACGCAAACGAATACATGAGTAACTGTACTCGAAGAAATTTGGCACACTTTTTTAATAAATAAAACAACAGGAAGACCGACCTCAGAAAACTCTCGATTCATTCATAAATTTCCAACAGCGGCTAAATGTTGATCACACCGGTTTCTCGTATGCTTCACGCTGAGACGGGTAGAAAAAAAAAGGGAAAGCCAAGATGACACGAGAGGCGAGGAATTTGAAAGAGACGCAATTACGAAACGAGGCATACGAGCCAGAGACGAGGAGACTCCAAATATTTGAGATACGTGGGGACTAATGCCGGCGTAGAAAATGAGTACACCAGAGGTACTAAATTATTACGAAATACTAAATATCAGAAGGACAAGGAAAAATACTTGCATCATAATGTTTCTTGGTACGATTAGCGTTGATCTGGAAAGTAATTAAGCGTTAAAATGATACATGAATAGTTGAGGTAAAACGGTCGCTATGAAAATATAACAGTTTTTGAGAAAATTCGAGCAAAGCACCAATTTCGGTAACCAATACCTCGGAAACAAAACATTATATTGTAACCAATAGACAAAAATAGGTAGAATGCACATATTTGTCATAAAATAATATTTAATTTCCATGATTTTCATTTCATTCAAGTCTTTAACCGGTAGAGGTAAGTAAGTTTGCATGGAGTATTAAAGAAGTATTTTGGTAGTCTCCCCTCTCCTCATGGACTAGCCTCTTTAATTCATAATAAAGGCTACTCCCTTCTATTCTATCTAAAAATCCTATTAATTTTCTTCCTCTCCCTCGTTTAGCAAACATTCCACACTTTAACACTTATTTCAATATCCTCTTCCCGTTCAGCACTCGCTCCATCAACACCTTCTGCTTCATCCGTATCTCATCTCTAGAAGTAGTAGAAGCTACCTCTCCTCACCCACCATGCCCAGTACTTCATAGTTACTACCCCTCTCCGTCCACTTCACCTTCTCCATTCTTCGTCACACTCATATCTCGAATGCCTCCATTCTTTTCTCGTTCTTCTTCCCAAGTGTCCATGTTTCCGCACCAAAAACCGCTACACTCCAGATAAAACTCTTTATTAACCTTTCTTTTAAACTCCTACGTGACAAATATCTCACAAGCTCCTTTGTGTTCATGAACGGCTCCGTTGGTCTTCTACTGCTGCATCCGTTTTCCTTCTAATGCGCTGAAAAGAAAACGGTTACAATCGCAACCGAACTATAGAAATAGTCTATCACACATCTCTGCCATAAAAGAATATTTCATTTCCATTGCGTATTTTGGACGGATAACGACTTTCTAAAAGTTCTTTATAATGCGAGTAAAACAGAGCATAGGACTCGTTTACTTTCGTTCGTTGGTTGAGTTATAATTTGTATCTCCACAGCGTTACTAGTACGTCACTTTCCATAATGCGGCAATCGGCATGACAACAGTCGTGGCGACCGAGGCCTGCGAGTCAGAGACGGGAAGACACCAAATATTTGAGAGACTTGGGACTATAGTGGCAACCGCGGCAAGTCTGCCGAGCAAAAGAGCCCTATCCGAGTTACAACGGAGTCCCTAAATAAACTTAGGAGGTCAACACACGATAAAAGAAGAACGAGCAACAAACTGCTACCGTGAAAATGACAATATGAGGCTTCAACGACAAGTTGCACGATGAAGAAATAATGAATGCAGAGGAGGAGGAACGACGAAGTGCTGGGCATGTTAGCTGAGGAGAGGCAGATTCTACAAGAGATAAGAGGAAGACAGAAGGTATGGATGAAGCGAGCACTGAAAAGTAAGAAGGGGATGCTGAAAACGGTGTCAGAGGGAAAAATGTCGGGTAAACGAGGGAGAGGAAGGAAAAGAATAGAATTTAGAGATAGAATGAAAGGGAGTACGCCCTACTAGGGATTGAAGAAGTAATTCTAAATAGCAAATAAAAATTAATTGTCTGAAGCAGTTGTTCAGTAGCAAAGGCTAAGGATTAAAGAAGGGATATCACTTCCGCGGGTAAGGAGAAGGAAAGTTGAATGCTATGTGTAAGATAAAGTCTCGCATTAAAATTCTTAATTACCCTGACCAGCGAAGTTTTTACAGCTGCCATCCTGCATAAATTTCTTAATGTTACTTTTCCAACCTCAATCAGGATATTCGGTTAATCATCCCGAATCATACCATTCTTTTTTTGAACATTAATGCATCAATTGCAATTAATCATATATTTTCACAAATTAGCAGTTCAACGAGGCATCATTTCCAAAGAAACAATTCACCTCTTGAAATTTCGGATGTAAAACTTGTAAATATTTAGGCAGCTGCAGATTTGCAAGTAACAATAAATCATCATTTTTATATGTCAGCTAATAGGCTTGGCTATAAAAAGTTTTCGCCTCTCTCTTTATGACCTCAGCGTGGAAAGTAGGTATATATTTAACAATCACGGTAGAATTCCAAGCGAAAATTTCCATCACGTAGCAGATCAAAACGGATAAGGGCCGTGGTAACTTTTAGCTCAGGATTGCATCAACTATCTTAATGTCTCCACCTTGATATCTTAGCAATATATCCCACCCAGCAAAATAAAAAGTAATCTCTTAACCAAAGCTTTTTTAAAAATTCCACCTCTGGCCAGCATCAGTGCTGAGAAATTTCTGCCTTTCCAAAACACTTCACCATGCGTCTGCTTCACGTATTCAGCTAGCCTTAAGGCGTTTATTTGTAAACCTCTAAATTTACGTGTTGCTTATTACAAGTGCTTTTTTCTGAGGTAACTCTGGATAAATGTAAACTAGACCTCTTACCTCATCACCTAGTTCCAGTGGGTAATTCAATTTCAATGATCAGCCAGTCTTTTTTCTGAAGGTAATCCCACCAACAGACAATAGCCTCCAGGGCATCTAAATCTCCAAAATAGGTTTCGTATCAATGATATTTTTAAATTGCGTGAGAAGCAATATATATTGTTATAATTATTTTTATGTTTTACATTAAATTTTCTTCTGTTTCCACGAGTTTATTTTCATCTATAGAGTACGGGTTCTCACTTAAGTGGTTCTTTACTGCTCTGATGCATCGAGAAGTTTCCTCGTGATGTGGGATATTGGAATTATTATGGTCTTTTGCAGTTTGATGTATGTATTTGTATGCCAATGCGGAAACGTAGCCGGTCAGGAAAGAAGCATGCACAAGATGTATAAAAGAACATAAATATTTTATTTTTGGGTTTATTTGCTATTATTGAGTTACATAGTTTTGGGTTAATTTATTGAGTGGAAGTTACTGTTGCAATATGCAAGATACTATTTATTTGATATTTAATTTATCTATTGAAGTTTTATGGAAATTATTATTATTTCATACTTTTCCTCATTTATAACAGCAAATGAAACTTTTATTTATGTAAAGGCTGTAGGACCCTAAGGGTCTACGAAAATGAGTGCTTATTATTATTAATAATTGGTCTTTGACAATGAGCGTTTATTGCTATTGACATTATTATGAGCATTATTATTACTACAATTGGCAACAATAAAAAATAAGTGATCGATCCCATTATAAATAATATGTAATAAGGGCTCTGAATTTCATTCTGTTGGAAAATACTTCAAGCAGTTGATCTCAGGTCTCAGGGAAGTACTGTATCCCTTCAACCATTTTTATTTTAAACATTTCCAATCCTGAACGGCATCGACGTAGAACATTCTCCACCTTTCCCAACCATTCCTTCTCGTGCCTGCTTCGTGTCTAAACTCAACGTGCACCACTTAGAAAGTTGAGGTGAAAGGCATTCCTCTCGCACACACACAATCACTTCGCAACCTGCCAAAAACTCTTTGAAAAAAATAAAATGAAAAGAGTAAGAACCAACATTTTCGCGGAGACGTATCGGTCGGTAAACAAAAAAAAAACACCTTCCCGCCTCGTCAATATCCTGCGGACGCGCGGAGCAAACAAAGCACTACAGTATTCTCCGAACCCAAACGCCCGATTGAATAAAGCAGGCGCGGTAGGAGACGGACGTGTTTGGAGTTGATTGAGCGAGGAAGACTTCAGGGCAGAAGTTTCCGGAGAATAACCAAAGGAAGAGGATACATTTAACATGCACGGATAGTGTATCAGGCGATTCTGCATGGGGCACAGATCACATCCATGTTGCAATTGAGAGATTACTGAATCCACTTGGTAGGTGTAGCAATAGCATGACTTTCACACAACCAAACCTTACCGGTGTATACGTATCAAGGCAAAAAAAAATGTTAAAAACCACGGTAAACTTCTCTTATGAAAACTGAACGGGATAATAATATACACCATTACTTCGCGAGGTGACAAGAAGAACTACTTCCTTCCTTCATTCATTGGCGGCAGCACAATACATAAAACAAAATACTCGCTGAACGCCAAGACATTTGAGTGACTAACAAAAAAGCATTGAGCTACGAGTAATCTAATAGTTCTTGACCAAAAATCATTACAAAAATTCAGAAGATTGAAGGGAAATAAATATTGACCGAACAGAAACTTCCAAAACCAGCAATTCACTGGAAAGTGTAAAATAAGGTAATGTCAAAGTTACCACCCACTGTTCATGAGTTGGTGACGTCATCAAAGATGCAGCTCATTCGTCCGGAGAGAACCTTGACTTGGGGAATGAATTGTTTGCAAGAGTTTAAACAACAATGAACCACACGAGAACAACAATGACCCACACGAGGGCAATAATGAACAAACACGAAACCAAGAATGACTGAACCACAAATAAGGCCGAGAAGTAGCGAAGAAGCAGCGTCGAGCTCCGTACGACGGTTGTGACGTCATCAACTTATCAGGGTAAAGCTTGAGGTGGTCGATTTTTTGCCGCGAATAGTTGGCGAAGGAAGCGACAAAACGAGAAAGGGAATAAACCGCCTCTTTTCATTTTTCATGGATGGACAGGAGGAACAACGACGCGCCTGACATGGTAAGTGAGGAGAGGCAGCTTTTGAATGAGATATGGAGAAGACGAAAAGGTATCTAGTGCTTAGCGGGTAGTGGATGCTAAAAACGGTATTAGAGGGTAAAATGCTGGATGAGCGAGGGAGAGGAAGGAAAAGAGAAGGATTTTTAGATGGAATGAAGGGAGGTAGGCCTTACTGTGAATTAGAGAGGGAAGTGCATGAAGGAAGGTGAGGCGGTTACATCGCTTCTGAAATACTCCATGGAAACCTATTCTATTCGGTAGGAAACTCTGATAATAATAATAATGGTTAAGGTCGTCAATATTTCGCCGCGAATAGTTCGAGACAGGCGACGTAGGCCGTGTAATAGGCGACAGATCGAGAAAGGGCTCCTTTTATTTTTCAACCCAGTGGCGTAACTATGGGGGGATGAGGGGGATAGATTCCCCCCAAAGCCTCAGAGAAATAAATATAATATTCAAAACTATTGTCTAGTTTTGAATTACAGTAAATTTTAACTTAACCTATTAATGAAACCCAAATTTTAAGTTCTAAAATTATGTACAATGTATTTGCAGGTATGTCGTTTTTCCAAAATTTTCACAGAAGGGGGGTGGGGGTGATGGGTGGGAGGTCGCTCTTCCCCATCCCCTCTCATCTTACCCCCCAAAGCATTTTCCTAGTTACGCTACTGCTTTTCAACCACTAGACACAATTTGAAATAATATAAGCAAAACCGGTGAACGAGCCCATTGAGGGGAGTGGGGGCGTTGAAAATTCCTTCTTCGATCTTCCCCCTGGGGCTAGGTCACCGGTCGCGTCGCCCTCTGTCGGGATCGCGTCTGACCTTTACGCGGCGTGACATTTGAGCGCGAGAATGCGTAAGCGCACACACTGGGTGTCGAAGTGTGACACACGCGAGTGAATGTATATTTCCGTACGCACGTGGGTGGATGAGTGGCCAATCAGGTAGGCGGAGAGGAAGGCGCTAGTTCGCTGGGTGGCGTGGAGGGGATAAAACGCGGGGCGCGGAAGAGGGAGTATTACGCGGATATTTTCGGATCATCCTGGCCGTCCCACCTTCAAAAATTGAATTTCCCCCTTCCCAGCGAAGCCTGTTTAATGTGCTGCCTTGATGAGGATGAATTTCTCTGAAGGTCACAGCCAGGGCCGGATTATCCGGGCCGGACAGTGTTGTCATGGCAAAATTAGCGATGCTGCAACGCACTTTCCCTAACTCATTTTACGAAACGGTTCCCCCTTAGATTACCTGAGACATCCAGTTTTATTTCAGTGGTCATTTTTTTACTAATTTAATCTTTCGGTCGTTGTAATTGAAAGTATTTTTTCACGAGCATAAATATGATTTACATATTTACCCCACCACTCAATACCCAGATCCTACGAAGAATTAATATCTTTTTTTTTGTATGAAGATTTTCACAGCTTCTTTTATCAATGTTGGTGGTTGCTTTCAGGAAATTCTGCGTAGGTAACATTATTTACTCGAAGTTTCACTCCTCTTACTGGGAGCGTTTTCAAGAGAATGGGAGGGAAACTGCTCTCGCCCAAGAATTAATATCATTTGAGCATAATTAAAGTTTTCTTCCAGCTAAGATAATTTACCATGTATTGTTTCACGAGCAAGCCCATATTAGAACTCTGTCTTCGGTTCATAATAAGGCCAACTAAACGGTGTCTTCAACACTTAAAATTATTAGCAAATAGTAGAGGATGATCATTCAAAACAACATAGATTATTCCAAAATACAAAAACTGGAGATATCAACATGCACAAAATAAAGATATTTCCTTCGGCGATTCTTCAGCATTCAGACCTCTTTTTCTCGGGAAAGGAACTCAAGAAAGTATCATCTCTCGGAAATGAAGGTATTTTCCGCGAAATGAAATAACTTTGAGAATCTTAAGAGGCCATCAAAAATGCCGAATAGCCACTTCAAAAACAATGTTTCGAAAATAAAAATGTGAAATTGAATATGAACACTAAAATACACAATCACCATAAATGTATCGAATTCCAGCATTGAAATCTATCCTTGAATTCTGGGATCAATGTCTGTGAGCAGATTACTGTATAAAAAGTGCACGGTCTCAACCCACTTCGAGAAATCCTTTATACGGATAATCTTCTTTCATCACTCTCGAAATGGGTCGGCAAAACACATTATACATTTTTTTCCTTTCCAACTCGCATAAAAATAAAGTCGGGATAAAAAATGCATGCTCCCAATTGACATATTTCATCAGAGGAATTATCGTAATATGTGCTCCTTTTTATGGCCACTTTAGAAGGAACTACGTATAAGCTTGTAAAATTCGCGTCGTTCCATTGATCCGCGCTGAAATTTTAACGTCCTTTCCAGCAAAAGCGGATGACGCTGCTTTTATGACCTAAGTGGACGATTTTTTACCCCAAGCGCAGATAGCGATTATACCTGAAGCGAAAGCATCGCTGCAGTGGCTATAGATTTGATGATGTCATGACCAAGCTCCAAAAGTATCCTAGATTTTTACAGCTCACTTCATTTAATCTAGCGTTATATATTCGTCTCCTCCCCAGGAACATTAATAGTATTATATATTGTTATTCGTGTCCTTCATACTATAACTACCACTATTATTATTATAAAAATTGTTACAAGTAGGCTATTTACCAGGTAGTAACAGTTTACTGATGAAAATATATCACCAGAATAAAAATAAATCATTCAAATCTAAAATTGAACATTAACATTGAACTTAGTTTTCCAAAATAATTCTTTGCACATGTTTAGTTTTTATATTAGAAACTTTACTTCTTCAATCCACGAATGCTCATCCAATAAGACATAAATGATCATTATTTATTATTTCATTGAGTAAAATATCACATTTATTTGCCCATTTGATAAGATGGATCTGCTCGAAACACAGGAACTAGAGAAAACGTGAAAAAGCAGCAAATATTGTGTGCTACCAGCCATATCCCTCCCTTACGCGTAAATAGCACAACCGAGTTGCCCACTGACGCAAATCCAACCATGCCAATAACATCTGAGGTTTACAACTAATACTCGAAAAAATATTGAGACTTCCGTAAAGATAGTAATCGGTAGCACGGTCGAATCATATCTTCTTTCGTGGAGGAAAATATATAGGTAGTTTTATGCAAAGACTGAATAAAACTCCTCAAACTTTATCTCAAATTTAGAAGAATCAACTCCCGCACACGTTCCATTGCAAATTTCTAAAGTATTTTGAAAGTATTTCATTCGCACTTAGTGGAATACAAGCTCACCATTGCAAGCGAAATACTTTCGGATTTCGTACATACCTCTAAAGTCGGAAACTTGATTACCAGCAAATAGGGAGATGAGTATAAAATAGGCATGGCGGACGGCTAGGATTATGGTTCTCAAATATAATCACTGCGATACTAGCTAACCATATGTTGTACCCACACAATTCAAAGCCTTGGAAAGTTCAACAGCATTCAATGGAAGTATCTTGATCTTCATAAATTGTGTCGAATTGACAAAATTTTTTATTCATACGACTGGCTAGAAAAAATACGATCTATCATGCCATTATAGGAGGGTATTCTATCATTTTTCGTCTATAGAAGTAAAAAAATTTATCTAAAAGAGAAAAATCGAGTATTTCCATTCCAGTCTTTGCCTTTCTTCCTGTTTGAGTGAATGCAAACACTTGGCCTTTACGGCTCCATTGACCAAACGATTTCCGTTCCTTAAAAACCAATAGAAGTTGCACATAAAACCAACGATAGTGAGAGGAAATAAAAAATACAGCTAAAACGAAACGTTGGAGAGGGTAGTGGTCGCTAGAGGCAGTAAAAAGAGTCCCATCAAGGTCCCGTGACGTCACCGCTCAATTGAAATTACCCTTAATGCAGCTAAAGGATTCGCGTTTAATTCTGCGGGCGAGCGATTATTTACCACTCCCCGGGTATAAAAGCAGCAGCAGCTAAAAAGCCCTTTCTTTGAAATACGACCCTGGACGGTGACAAATGAGGGGGAAGGGAGGAGGAGGGTTGGGTGAATTAGAAAAGAAACTTTTTTTTATCCTGCACTCGAGTGGAAACATTAACGGAATGTGGAAAACGAGTGAGTGATGCATCTCCCCCATGTTGCCGTGTCCCGCCCCCATCTTGGTAATTCAGACGCGGAGGGTGCGTCATTGAAATTCTCCGCCGCGGTGAAGTCCGTGGCGCTAGCTTCGACGGTAGAAGGTTGCAGCAAACGCACAATGGGCTGAAAGAGTTGGCCGAAAATAGTGAACATATACCCCAATAGGATACCTATTTTTTTATTCCCCAAACCGAAAGATTATTACTCCTGGAGTACGTATTTCACCCTTTTAGATTTTTAAATGTCGATATCTATTTTTAGCGATGAAATGAAAAGTGAAAATTTTCAAGCGCCCGAAAACGCGACGGATAAGTATGAATGCTGGGAAAAGCCCGAGTGACGTCATTCTGATTCCGGCAGCAGCTGTATGAGGCAACCTTGGAGCGAGGCTATGAGCGCCGCTACGATGCATGCTGCTAGCAGGGAGCAGAGTACCCTGCTAACGAGTAGCGCTTGGCTTAAATAAGGAATCTTAATGCCCTGTCAAACGAAGGAAACTTTCCGACTATAGGCAGTTCTAATAAGTTATTAGTATTACATATTTCCCTGAGCTCTGTGCCACATGCATGCATTGGTAATCTCTGAGGTTGTAAAACTCCTGACTACTCGTATAGCATCTAGGTCCCTGTGACGACAGGTAGATGTTTCCCTGGCTTTTTTTTATTTCCCTGAGGCTTTAAGGGGGTATCTAGCCCCTTATCCCCCTCATAGTAACGCCACTACGGAGGAGGCAGAAGGAAAGGTTGGAGGGAATACTTAGCGGGGAGGGATGCCGAAAACAGTTTTCAAGCGAAGGATGTTAGGTAAGCGAGGGAAAGGAAGAGATTAGCATTTTTAGATGGAATGAACGGTAATTGTCCCTTATTATGAATCGAGGGGGGAAACTCCAATGAGGAACTTGCATGGGTCGTAGATTGCTCTAAAAACTATTTTGATTAAGTCAAATGGATACATTAGCTCGCAAAAATACCTTCAGTTTCTCCATTCAACATCAAAAGAATTTAAAAAATTGCATTTAAAATCGAGAAAAATTTCTCTGAGCCGACCACTGCGCGAAGACACCCGAGCATTGCCGAGGCCAGGCGTGACGTCATAGGTGCCTAAACAACCGTAGGGAGTAGGGAAATACGCTGAGCGCATGGTGTAAAATTTGTTTTGAGGGAGTATTTAGCCGCTCATCGTCACTTTATTTTGTTCTGTTATTCTTGGGCAAGTTTTCCTATTGCTATTGTGCCTAGATTATTACTTGGGATATTAATAATGCGGCATCGGGATGATGAAGTACAAGCGTTTCACTTCGTATGTTTTAGTGATCAGAAAAATGGATGATAACGTTGCCACTCGTTCGAATAGTACACCTGAAATTCATCTACATTTACATAATACCCTGCAAGCCGCCTAAAAGGCGTGTGGCATTGGGTGTTAGGACACTAGCCTTTTTTTAGGACAATAAAAATTGATGCCACGACCCTCATGGAATTTGTTAAGACAAATTATTGCTATACGTCGGCGGCAAATCGAGTTGTAAAAAAACTTGTAATACTGGAGGATAACGATCGTAAGCTGTGCTGTTGACATTAGAGTAAGCTGTGCTGTTGAATTTGGCAACGCCGAATTAACGGAGAAGATAGTCCTATCCGTCGTACGGTACGAATTCACAGCAAAACAGTCTGCGCACAATCCACATGTGAGATCGCGAATCGGTTCCGCTGCCAACACACACACAAGCCATAACCTATTTCAATAATATAGGTAAATCCATAAACAATATACTAGCATACACCATAAAAATATAGTGGGAAATAGGCAAATACTCTTACCAAAAACTGGATGTCACTGTCACATTCTTATATTCATCACGTACAACTTACAATAACAGAACTCGTTATGATGAAAACAACTATTTATTCACTGATTTAAACCCTTAAATTAGCTCACACAAGTGACACAGGTGACTTTTCTCACTTCTATTCGTTGAAATAATGGAATAACAAACTTCACTCACAGTTTTTATTTCAATAGCGTGATCGTGAAATGTCATATCTACGGTGAACAACGGAGATTAGCACGCCACTGACAATTTTTACACTACTGTTAGACATTTATCGATAGCGTAATAGCACTTTTTACAATTCAATCACGATGGAACACTGATAACTCTTGGCCGATATTTTTCAACCTTGTCAAACTTTGTGCATTACAACCACTGACACTGTGATTATTAGCAGTAGCTTAACGGGAGATGTCACGTTGAAAATAACACAATTTAGGCACAAAAATGTTCCTAGATGTCTCCAATCAGCGAGCAAAAGTTGCATTGACTGGAATTCACCCCATAATACAAGCACAGACAGTCCTAAACGACGAATTCTCCGGTACCTACGAATAAACGGATGAAGTTATTGTATATAAAAGCTAAGTGGACATTAGTAAAAATCAAAATCGTTCGAATTACATACTTAAATGAATGATATGCCGTCGATAACATCAACTTACAATTAACGTATCCCCCTTCCAATGGCCGTGGCTCAGACTCCTATAACGATGTTATTTAGGTATTATCAAATTTTTGGTTTAACTGCTCCAGTTTTATATTTTATGCCCTTACTCAGATATTAATATTATAAATAATGCAAAATACGAGGGCTTCCAAGCCTCTATCGTCGGATATTTATCTTTAAATATAAAATAATCAACACGCCTAACAAACGAAGCTCTCACAACTGCTGGCAACTATTACAAACAATCACAACAATAGCTTCGCGTGATGTTTGGGCACCTTTGACGTCATCGAGGCTTCGTCGGCAGTGGCTTTGGGGGTGAGGGAGTTTTTCCCGCGCTTTAAAATTCGTTATATTTATCATTAAATATCTCGCGAAGGAAAACTCAGATTTACATGCGGTTTTCTTTGTTGTATTCAGAAAGTAATTTTCTGTCCGCCTATGAAATAAAAAAAATCATGCAAGTTCCCCATTTGGGAAGGAAGACTGGCCGGGATGATCGACAAAATGTTTCATGTAAGCCAATGACCAATAGAATACCCTTTTCCACCCACCGTAGCCATTTGACTGCATCCTACTATTCTGTGTACATAAGGCTCTTGAAGAAAACCCGCACTCCTTTTGACAGTCGAATTGTCACGAATATGTTGTTAAAGATTAATAGTCAGTCATAATTATAACTTCTTTCTTCGTGAAATCGGATCGCTCTTGTCGGTTGTGACGAGAGTGACGACTATTCTTAACCTTTTTAAATGGGCGGTGGGTGACAATACATCAATCAGACTGGGAAATTCCTCTATTGTAGCAGTGGCGGATCTATGGTGTAGTAAGGGGGCAATAGCCCTCCCCCCCCCCACTTGGGTATCCAATTTACACTAGATAGAATGGCAATTTCCTTCGTGCCCCCACTACTGCTGGGAGATTACCCCCACTCAGGCCCCCCATGTCCCTATTCTGTATCCGGCGCTGTATTGTAGTATTTGTGTGAACCCCCTTACATCTCTCTGCTATGGTTATACCAACGCCCGCAGGACTCCACCGTCGAACTCGTTTTTCGAGAATCTAAGGAGTGGAAGGAGGAGGCACCCATCTCGGCCGTGTTTACCGCTGGTCAAGGTCTTTTTCCTGCTTACTCTTCCGGCGGCATAATGGCTCCAACAATCTCTTCCTCGAATGTCAAGGCCTCCGGAGACTCTCCCATACACTTGGGCGCACTGCATACCAGTTCAACATCTCCGTATGGGTGTCGACAATCCACCCGCAAATATTACACTTCGCGATAGATTCCATCACGAATATTACAAAATAGGATAATCAAGTCTGCCTCAGAATGTGTTGTCATTTAAATGGTTAACAAAAGTCGCCACTCGCGTCGCTGACAGACAAAGTGATCCCAGTCTCAAGGGGAAATAAGGCATTTATTAAAGAATTCTTCCGATTAAGGCAGGTTTCCATGGAGTACTAAAGACGAATTCTGGGAGCCTGCGTATGTATCAAGCACTTCACTCTTCAATTCATAATAAGACCCTTTCATTCTACCAAAAAATCCGATACTCTTCCTTCCTCCCTCGTTTACCAAACATTCTATACTCTAACATTGTTTTCAACATCCCCTTCCCGCTAAGCACTCGCTTCATCCACACCATCTGTCTCTTTCGTATCTCATTAAGAAGCTGCCTCTCCTCACCCACCAAGACCAGCACTTGAAATTAGATATAATTAAGGGAAATAACTGAAATTTATAAACATGGTGATGTGATCTATCAACTTCATAAATTTTCAATGCCATTCCCCGTAATTACAAACATTCTCAGGAATTTTTTTGGAAAAAAAAATTGATCGTATTACACTCACTACTGCATCGCGGCCGTTTTTGTAAACCGATTAAAATGCTAACGAAGTTGCAAAAGAAATCAGCCTTCTAAAGGATGGAATTAGGCCTCCTCATTGCATTTTCTTTGCCGTTAATGTTACACTTTGTAATCCATTCCATAATCCATCCTCCAGTCGGCCATATAATGTGTCGTCGACCACCGTGCAGTCCAACTAGTTCACTAAAGTCTCCGCACGCGTCGTTTACAAACACATCGATCCGAATTTCTCTTATATGAGAGTGATAATTAGTGTAGCTGAAATTTATGTTCGAGATGACGGAATCTATCAAATTCATAATTATTCAAAGTTTTTTCTCTTAATTTAAAACGATTAATTGTCGTTTGAGTACATTCATTTGTTGATCACATTGCGCCAAGTGCTGTATCATAGACAATTATATGATTTATAGTACGCTATTGTTTCTTCTTGTTGAATAAGATGAATCGTAAATCATAGGTCAAGTCGCCATTAAAATTATGCATCGTAAAACATCGTGTGTATCCTTTTGGTGCCTATAAAATAATATTAACTGCAAGTATTGGAAATATACATATCGTCGTGCACTCATCACCTCTGAATAGACGGAATTTTCCGAATACACGGAACGAAGTGTCATTTGTCCCAACGCAATCAATAAAAACTACAAAATGAGCAGCAGAGTAGAGCACCATTAATATAATTTTAACCTTTTCACTCCTATCACCCCTACCGAACGGTTGTACTGGAACTATCGGAGGCAGCTTTACCGCTTCAATATATCATATTCAGTGATACCTTCGAACAAAAATCTTAAAACATGCATAAACCTAAATTTACCTCGAAAAAAAAAACTTCTACTTAGTTCCATTCGTCATCACAATTTTGTAACCGCAGTTTCCATTTTGTAGAAACAAATAAGGCAAAGTTTTTTTTTTAATTGGGACAGCTATAATTTCGGAGAGAGTCAAAAATGGAGAAACATCAAAAAAAGTTTTTCCCGCAGAATTTCGAATCTTTCGAGAAAAATAAAAATAAAACGACACATTTCAAAGCCGGCTAATAAAATTGGATACCTTACAGCCCACATTTAGTACTGACCGACGAAAAAAGAAAGCTTTGGAGACACATGACCCAGTGAAACGCCGACCACAAGGAAAAAAAATATCACATCTGCGTTCCGGTTTGGACCAAAAGGGAGCTATTATGCAATTCGGACTCCAACAAAGCCTACCCGCCTCATTCAAGTTTACATAAGACGTCTTCGGGAGGGACATGGGGAAACGCGGAAAGAAACTTGCTCACGTGAGTATGTCACCAGGGAGTAAAGTAAAGGACATTTTCTGGTCTTCAAAAAGAAAGCTCCAGAAAAAGATTTGATAATTCTAGAGAAAAATATCATTTGTATAAAAATATATTTTCATGAAAGAATGGTACGGTTTTGAGCATGGTTTTAATTTAAACAGGTATACTTGCAGATTATTTTTTTTGTGTTTATCGAATTTTTACTCTGAAACAGTTATTACTTAATTACAGTAAATAAATTGCAGTTTACCTTTAAGGTCGAGTACCTGCGCCCTCAGTTTCTCGACAAATGTCCAAATGATAATCAATTGATGTCCAAACATAAGTCAACATTTCTTCATTAATGGTTGTCATTGCTTCATTAATCCTGTTCATGAAGTGGTTAAGGTCGTGAATGTTTAGTCTATAAAGAACGCTTCTGGTGAACCCCCAGAGAATAAAAGATCTTGAAATTTCCCTACCATCTTACTATGAATTACTAAAACCGCACCATTGTTTTAAGATAATATTGTATATGCACTTTATTCTTCAGGTGAGTAAGGGCAAATGAAACCGTTGAAGAAAGTGATTAAGGCAAGAGTCTTAGTTAAACGTAGAAGAGAAAGGATGATAATTGGATTAATCTTGCTGACCCATGAAATGAATCCGCATAAGGAGAAACAAGTAATCAGTTGGAAACGATTGGATTATAACGCACGTTAACTATTTGCCAGGTAAACCAACAGTTAGGAATGGAAAAAATGGGGATTGAGCTTCTACGGCCTCAAAGGGTTAAAGAAGAAAAGGAATTTCTCAAATGGCCGTATAATTCTCCCTGCTCGTCCACCTTGCAAGTCGAAAAATTTTGCTGCGTTGGTGTGCGGGAAGGGGGAGAAATTCCCCGCAGGGACCAAACACCAGCCTCTCAACCGGAAAGCCCAAAACAACACACACACTCACACAATCACTCACTCAAACATACACAACAAGATCCCTTGTGGGGGCTGTAGGGACCTCCACTTAAGGATTCTTGCTCCACTCTTGGTCCCTGCGGGGAATTTCTCCCCCTTCCCGCACACCAACGCAGAAAAATTTTTCGACTTGCAAGGTGGACGAGCAGGGAGAATTATACGGCCATTTGAGAAATTCCTTTTCTTCTTTAACAACAGTTAGGAGGTTCTACCTGGACTACGCAATTAAAAATAAATACGCTGTGCAATTTTTTCGTCAAGTAAAGAGGGTAATATACCTAAATATATAACGATCTATCCGTCGCAAACTGTGCCAGTTTCTTCAGACCATGAGTTGACCTTTTCTAAAACATGGCTTGCAAAATAATCCCAGTTCTTCCCTAGGCATCATTAAATATTTCCATTTCCAAATTCAATTGCCAGTGAGTAAACTTGGCGGAATCGTAAATACATTCTCTTCTCTTTGACAGAGAGGCAAGCACGATGACGGAAGCCAATAAATCAAGTTCGGAAGCATTTGAAATGTGGTGCTAAAGTTGAAGGAAGAAATAGAAATAGATCGACCGATAGAATAATGAGGAAGTGCTAAGAAGAGTGGAAGAAGGTCTTCAATAGATCCTAAGAAGAATGCAGAATATGTTAAGTGGCCATATAGTTAGGAATGACGATCTGATGAAGACAAATGTCTTTGGAAAAGAGGATAGCAAGAACAGATCAAGAAAACCTCAGATAAAATACAAAGAACGGTTACTTAATAAAGGATGTGATGGAGAAGAAGAAATACACTTGTAAGATTGAAACGACTGGCCCATAAAAGGACAAAATGGTACGTGAGATAAATCGCAGAATTCTGATGTGCGTTGACGACCATAAATTCAATAAAATTTAAGGTTACCTCGGTTCTACAATCAGATGTGTATCTAACTCCGAACGAGAGGCATGGCAGGAAGGTTCCAATAAGAAAATAAATGAAAGAGAGACGCAATTTCGCACTGGTCAACTTCACATCAAGTACGCGGCGGTCATTTACTATCCAGGGCAGAAAAATTTAATCGGTGAACTAAATGCATACAATACATTAAAATCAGTAAAGGATCGTAAATTAAGTGCTACAGGCCAACTCTATTATAACATTTCTCTTTAATCGCCTATTACTTACTTCTTAACAATTAGATATAATGGTGTTGGTGATAATAACAATGGAAAATAATGATTTTAGCTATGATATTTAATTGGTTGATGAGCTTAAAATGCTGTGAAATTTGCGTTGAATGATGGACATTTATGAACAAAACTTCTCATCTTTCTATCAGCCGCTTTTAAATATACACTGAGGTAATGAAATATACACAACGAACACGTCTATCAGGTGTTGCTAATTATATAAGATGTGTCAACACCTCTTCTTCACGGTCGTTCGTGAATGAAAGAATGAGGGCACACGTTTAGCATCAAGGTATTTTTATGTGTTGCAGGAGTGTTGCAAAGATATACTTCATGGATTGGGTTGGGAACTCTCAGAAACCCAATGGCTCCGCGCCAGGCTTACGTTCCTTGAGCATCTGAGAATAGTGTTCTATAAGTCCTATTATACAGGGTACACTATTATGGAACCACGGTGTATTTTCAGATCCGATAGAAATGATAAGACAAAAATTTCCCAATGTTTAGGTGTAGGAAAAGTTGTTGCCAACGGGCAATAAGGAATGATTAGAAAAATTAGGCTGTAAGAAGAAAATGCATGCCTAAATATACAATAACACTCTTTATCAAGTTAACGGCTTGTACCCTAACTACTCTCGCTGCACTATCATTTCGGTCGGTCTTAAAAGTGGTATGTAGATACAGATGAGATACGAGAAAATTTTAGCCTTCCTCGATTCTAAAATATATATAAACGTGCTCTCCCCCGAGAGGGACGATCGATCGAAAGGGTAGCGCTAATGGGGCACACCGTATCACGCGATTAGAGTGAGGTGAGCAAATTGGTCTGGAAGCATTCCTTCACACCGATGGGGATGTAATCTGATGTGATTCCTCCAAAAACCTCAATGAAGATTCATACTGCAGCATATCATTTTCAGTTACTCTAACTTATTCCTAGGAGGCATTCGAGATGTGGGTGTGGAGAAGAATAGAGAAAGTGAGGTGGACGGAGTGGAGATAAGACGAAGTGCTCGTAATGGTGGGTGAGGAGAGACAGTTTCTAGATGAGATACGGAGGTGATAGAAGGCATGGATGGAGAGAGTACTCAGCGGGGAGGGGATTTTGAAAACGGTGTAACGAGGTAGAATGTTGTGTTCACGAGGGAGGGGAAGGAAGAGAATAGGATTTTTTTAGATAGAATAAAAGGGAGTGGACCTCATTATGAATTGACGAGGAAAGTACGTGAACTGCCAGATTAATTCTTAAATACTTCATGAAAACCACCTTCATCGCTAGAATACTTTAGTAATCCAGTCCGATTTACATGAAATTGTCCTGACTTTATCTAATAGCAAAGCAGTCGTTTAAAAAATTAATTTGAAAAATTGTAGCACGCAGTAGAAGAAAATGTAGAAGCAGGAGTGGCAGAAATTCAATCTAGTGGCATATAGTGACCTGCTTCGGTGGCAGCGGGGTTTAGACCTAGTCGGGCAACCCAATGGCGGGGGTTAGAGTCCCGCCTGGGAGGACCACCTCCAAGGTGATTATCACCTTGGACCACCTCTATTCAAAGCATGGGTGTTTGTGCCCCATACCCTGAATTGGTTAAACCTCAATTTAAAGGACGCTATGTTCCTGTTTTCTAAGGAAGGAGGACGAGAGAAGACTGGACGCATGGGAGATGTGGGTGTGGCGAAGAATGGAGAAGGTGAAGTGGATGGAGAGGAGGAGGAACGACGAAGTGCCGGACGTGGTGAGTGAGGAGAGGCAGCTTTACGATGAGATGCGAAGGAGACAGAAGGTATGGATGGAGCGATTACTTAGCGGGAAGGGGATGCTGAAAACAGTGTTCGAGGGTAGAGTTTTGGGTAAACGAGGGAAAGGAAGGAAAAGAAAAGTATTTTTAAGTAGAATGACAGGGAGTAGGTCTCTTTAGGATCTTTACCCATCCTTTTCCCCTATTTTGGCGTCCGTTTTAAAATTCATCCCTTCCTCCGTTAGGTAACTAGGTAACAATAGTAATATAAATACATAATAATTTACGCCTGAAGATGATGACTGCTCATTGAAACCCGGGTCGCGTTGTATAAAAAAGTAGCGGTATAAGTAAAAAAGAATTGTCCAAGGAACCTTAGAGAACCAGTCCCTTCCATCACTTTTCGAGACATAAGGCAGTTTTATACGGGGCACGTAAGTACTTGCGCAATCTGGCGTGTGTACGAAGGCGCAGTCAAAATTTCGTCGAGTAAAGCGGTGAATTGCTGGAAGACAAGCGAGAATGCGTGGATGCGAGATGACAAAATTGCCCGTGTCCTAACTTCGTTCGTAAATTCGATCAATTCTACCCGATAAAGTGAAATTAATACAGTTTTGACCTACGAAATTCCGTGCCCCGAGTAAAACGGCATTTACGCCTTGCAAGAAGGCGGAGTGCCCCCTTACAATGACGAAGCGGCCTCAAACCCGCAGGGCAGCAACAGGTGACGCCACTTAAAATAAGCCTCTCTCTTCGATGGCTAACAGATACGTGCGCCGACTGAATTCCGCTAATCCTGAAGAGGCGTCTTGCTATTTTCAGAGTCCCATTCACAACCCACTTCATCGATGCATAAAATAAATGTACCTTGATGCTATACATGAGTCCTCATTCTTTTCTTCACGGACGACCGTAAAGAAGAGGTGTTGACATATGTTACATAGTTAGCGACACCTGATAGACTTCTTCGCTGTATTTCTTTGCCTCAGTGTATATTTAAATAGCTCATAAACGCCCAGCATTCAACGAAAATTTCACAGCATTTCAAGCTCGTCAAACAATTACACATCGTATCCACAATTATTATTTTTTTATTGTTATTATCATTTACACCATTATCTCTAATTGATAAGAAATAAGCTATAAGCGATTTAATAGAAATATAATAGAGTTTTACTAAATTTCCCAGAAATTTAAAGTGTAATAGAAAATTATTAGAAATAATTATAAACTTCATTTATCTCGACATTTGATTTAAAAAATGCCAGACCTCTTTCTTGAGTGATGGTAAATAATTTTGGAGGAAAAAAATTAAACAACTTTGCCGTTCCAAATCTCATTCTTGACTACACAAGGAGACATTCAAGGACCCTAAAGGCAAGTCACAATAAAGAAGTTAGTGCTACAGTTTCTCCTTGAAGAATGATGACGAATCCAAGTACATTCATAAGTGAAGATTGTGTGAATACGATACGGACAAATCAACACAACAAGCCTGTCGGCAATAACTTTCGTAAATGGAAACTTGGTTTGTTCAACTTTACATTAATTCACCTAGCTAGAAAAGTGAACTAGTTATAACACTATTATTAAAATAAGACATTTTAATATTTCCACTGAGTTTTATTATTACACAACGCGTTTCATCGTTACAAACAACATTATCAAGTGTTGATGATCAAGATAATGTTGTTTGTAACGACGAAACGCGTTATGTAAAAACAAAACTCAGAGGAAATATTGCAATGTCTTATTTTAATAATATTAAGAACTTCCACCATTTCGTGCCCAACATCATACAAGATAGTTATAACATGCCCAACATAAATAAAAACATATTCCACCTTAACGACGACTTAATTACCGTCTTCTTTTAATACAAATTTAAACAGTTACGGAAACAAACACACCGCACTATTACATCAACTTCAAATGAGAACCTAATCTTTCGTAAGCACTTCAACTTTGTCGTTCACAGCCAACGGTTTTCTAATTTATTTTTCCATCCACGCCTTACAAATCTCCGGCGAGAAAACATTAATTCCGCGACTCTATGCTCATTGTTTTCAAACCTAAAGCTATGAGTTAATGTAACTGCAAGCTAAAAGTGAAATTAAGAACTTCGTAAGCCATAAATCACTAAGGGCAGAAACAAAGATTTTTACTTTCAAAATGCTCGCTGTGTATTAAAACCAAGGCCGAGAGGTAAGCTCCTAAATCACCACTTTTGTAGGCTCGTGATTTGCGAACCTCATGATACCCTGGAAAAGTAATAAAACTGTGAGGGTGAAAAATGCGAATACTATAACCTTCATGGCGTAGAGTTCATTATGTTAATAATCTGCTTAATACGTGGAAAATCATCTACAGTGGAATAATCGCAAACTGTGGTCTAACTTGAGAGCACTATACGGCATTGATATTAAAAGATAAAGACAATAAAGTGACCTAGCAATAACAAAACTTGGCTACTTAGCTAAAAAATTGCATGTAATGAAGAATAATGTACCAAATCATAAGATAAACACTTGATTTCAAGTGTTTAAAAAAAGAAACAGAAACACGAGAAAATTTTAAAATTCAGTTTCTGAAAATTCGATGCGATTTAACTGTTGAAATAGTTTAATGCAATTTTATTGGCTTTAAAACAAATCCACGGCTCCTCGAATAGATTTCGTCCGAAGAAAATTAAAACAAACAATGCAGGAATAATTTAAAGGAATATTGGCAATAAACAATTACACAAGTATAAAAGCAGTGAACTTTGAAGAGAATTCGTAGACTATTTACATTTCATTGCACGGCACAATCATTAAATTCTTAACAGTAATGAAATCAATGTAAAGAACTGTGTGGGATGAAGTTCAAGCATAAGTTTCACAAAGTTGTTACATGGATTTTCGAATTGGAAAGGGCAAACCAAGTTCAATTTGCTACACTTCGAAAAAAAACACAGGCTACAGCAACCGCATAATTGATGGTACTAAAAACAAATATAGAAGGTATACGAGGCAAGGCACTATGCAGTATGGAAATCAATGAAAATATTTTTGTGGCTTTTAATGCAATCATACGCTCTCTGGAATGATTTTATGTAAGTAAGATGTTTAAGTAAGAAATATTTTATGTAAGAAATATGTAAGTAATTTCATTGAGAGGGTATCACTCTATTTGATTACAAAGAATTCTTTAAAAAAATCACTGTGACTTTTTCCAGCAAGTTGGGAACTGCACTAAAAATAACGTACAAGTAGGCAAAGAAAACGAAAAGATGGTCGACTATTTCAAATCCGTCACGTTAAATTCCATAAAGATTATCTCATCAAGAAAAGCAAACGGTAGCACATACTCGGTCAAAATACTGAGGACGAAAACTTGTCAAGTCACGGGTTTACGTCACTGTGAGAACTGCCAACTCGCTGATTCGCTCAAATATATTTGCATTCCTGAATAATCTCAGAGGTAAGCACGACATGAATGTGGACGAACTTGATTAAAAGGGAATGGTTATTTGGAATCTGGTTAAATAAGAGGCGAAGCGAAATTAATGCTGCTCAATGGAAAGCGGAAGGAAGCATGTCTCAGCATCGGTGAATATGGGATGAAGTTTTTTCTAAATACTAAACATGTGCATAAGACGGAGGCTTTTCGGTATTCACACAATGATGACTATTTCCCCTATTACCAGCAAAAATAGAAAACCGTGGTATTTTTTTTTACATTTAAGAAATTCGAGCACGGAATACCTCATCAAAGATTTCCGTTCAAATGAACAACATAAATACTTAGAACGACGGTTAAATACTATATTGGTTATAAATAAATATTTATCACAATTATTTAGCAGCATTTTTCATTCTAAGCAATTCTCTTGGGCCGTCTCCAATTTGGGAATTCAGACAGGAAAAACATTATTTACCTGGTGCCAAACATCACCAGGACTCAATAGCAGCTTTGACTTCAATTAAAACATTCATTCTAAATAACTCAATATATAAATATAATAATACTAAAAAAACCACAGTTACCATTTGAAGTTTTATTTTTACCATTATTCTGAGGTACTAAGGACATTATTCTTGTTTTTTGTGAACGGTGGCGGCGGGTTAAGTCCTCACCTACCAAACAAGAAGTCGCGGGTTCGAGTCCCGCCAGGGTAAGTTTCCCCATGGTTGATTGGTATGTGCAGTTGTCGAATTTGTTGAATACCCCGATATAAAATGGCCTATGAGAGCTGTATGCGGTGGTTTGGGAATAAAATTTAAAAAAGCAACAAATGTATTCTAAAATATATATATATCAACATTTTTCATTAGTTTAGACTAGAATCGCCAAACAAATTTGGAAGTTTAAATACAATTTGCAGAGAATACAGTAGGGGAAGCCTTACTTTTTTGACCATCAATCAAAGAGAAACAAATAAAAACGCAAGTTTTCAGATTTTCATGAAAATAATATACCGTTCGTGAGTAGGACCAACCTTAATATTATGTTGACTTTTACTTTGAGTAACGATGAAAAGTAAGCGTAAAGAATGGGAGAATAAGGGAGGACTTCTTTTTGTGACAATTGGTCGATGGGAGCAATTAGAAAAGTATGTTTCCAGATTTTCATGACATGGCATACGCTTCCTGAGACGGACCAACCTAATATTGTAGTGACTCATCGGTTAAGTTATGAGTAAAAGTTAGCATAACTAACAATGGTCACTCACGTACCAGGGAATATTCGAAGCAACAGCGGCACCGCGGTCATCGGCTGAGGAGGCGCCGTTAGACTCTTGCTCCGTCTCGCGGGCTTCTGAGGTGGTCCTTTCTTCACGCCATCCCCTTCTTCCACAGACACATCATCCGACTTGGGCTCACTCGCCACACCATTGCACCGAACGGTAATCGAACCACGCGAATCGGCTTCAACTACCGTCACACCTTCCTTGGGCTCGAAGAGGGCCAAATCCAGGCCTTCGAGATCAGATTCACACGTATCCGAGAAAGGTTCGAACTCCACGCCCTCGACCACCGCGTCCTCTTCGTCTTCATAGTCTTCCGCTGGTGTCACTACATCGTTTTGCGCAGAAGAACAACCTTCTAGAGAACCCTCCCCAGGGGACCAGGATGATGCCGAAGTTGAGGCCCTTCCTGACCCGGAAGGATCATAGTCTTCGCCGTTGACGACTCGATCCGTCCCAGAAGGCAACCAAAGTCCTACATAATCCGTATCGGCACCACGCCTACCTTCCAGTATGGATGTACCATCTACGACGGCACTGCAGTCCCTAATGGTCCTCCTCTCAGGAACTTTAGGTTGTTGATTCCGATAGCTCCCCTCGCTGCGGGAGGTTTTCCTGCTGGAGGTCGAATCACTCCCAGCGGTTCCCTTGGGGAGCCTTGCGGTACAACCATTCTCTTCATTTCGCTGGTCGTCCATCTCTTCCGACTTAGGCGGCGGTTCCGGTACCACCGTCTGGAATCGAACTCCAGAGTCGGCCCTGTACACTTTCCTTCCCCTCTGCCTCCAGCTGGAGCCTTTGGAGACTTCTTCAGCATCATCCCCTCCAGGTCCGCCACCTCTGGGTTCAACTTTGACCACCCTTTCCTCGTAAGAGGGCTCTTCCCCCTGTGAGGAGTCCATCGCGATTCCGTAATTATTCTACCAGAGTCCAAGTTCCCCTACACGTAAAGAACAATCCAACGCGCTTATCTCAGCTGAAAAGCACATGGAGTCCATATATAAGATTGGAACAACCGGTAATCCTACCTCGCCCGAAAGCTCAACGACCTTCTTCAATTTTGTTCACATTTCTCCGGGAAAAGCCGATGGACTCCCACCGCAAGGTGCTGGATAGGACAAGGAATAGATAAAAAAAACAGAACACGTTGCGTAACAGCTGGGGCTTTCGGAGGACAAGTCTTCCTAAGCGACACTCCCAAACTTTATAATGTCCTTTCCCACAGGTGTGATGTTTTCAACCGCCGTCGTTAGGTGACGGTGCCGGTTTCCTTAGATCACTTTCCATTTTCCGAAGGGAAGAAAATGTCACCAAAAGGAAAATCGATCAAGCTTTCCACAACCGTTAACACTGTAACCCTACTTGTGCGATAGCGGTGAATCACCTTGTCAAAGGGCACCAAATAAATTTCAACACCACAATCTCCCTGATCTCGTGGTTGGACGACAATTCCTATGACAAAAAGTCAAATTTTGAATTTTAAGTGGAAGACTACAGCCTTTGAGCATCAGTTGATATATCTATGATATTATAAGGAATTAGATTTTTGTCAACTTCAGTCCACCTTAATGTGGTATCAATTGATCTTCCTTTGCACCTGAAAAATGTCCTAATTAGATTTCTAAATGTGCAAGAGACAGCCTTTGGTTATCGTTCGTTAGTTGAAGTCTATAGCCTTGGATCATCAGCTGAGATAGCTATTATATACTTAGATATTAGGTTTTTATCAACTTTAGTCCACCTCATTGTGCTACCAACTGATATTCCTTTGCACTTGAAAATTTTACAAACTAGATTTTTAATATGCAAGAGTTTATCTTAGGTTATCTTTCGCAATACCATATTCAGGAGAATGTGAGTTCCTTCAGTTTGAGATCCCCTTTATGATGCCAAATAACAACGAACGATGTTGAAGGATATCTTCGATTGATCGCGAAATGTTCCATTGACTTCCTAGATTCAGCGTAAGGTTACCGACCTTACGGCGATGAACACTATGGAGGATAATTAGAAAAGGCACGCGCGCTCCGCACGCAAAACGGATGCACTAGAAAACACGCGCACGGGCGAGCCTTCCGATCACGTCCTGCTGCTTCGCAGTCCCTTTCGCAGAACCTACATACGCGATCGAGGTCCGGCGACACAACCGGGACAAAGCACCGGAGGTTTGACCTCTTCCATTTGAACCATCGCTCGAGGGACCACGCACCATTCGAAGGCTAAGCCGGACGAAGCGAGACGTAAAAATCTTTTCCAGCGCGGGTTAGCCTCGATGCAACAAGTGCCATGCACTCGACGCTCCTCACTGGAGATGACACAAGTCATAAGATGACGATATATAGGGAACACCGTGGGGGGATGAGAATGTGTACACGAAATAAAACCTTTTTCCTGAAATTAATTCTTTAGTACCTCCGCAAATGCAGCACAAATCCCAAGGGTTACAAAACGAAGCCAAATATTTTCACAGCAATGTAAAACTTTCCTAAAAACATCCGTAACAATACCTCAAAATGCTAAACAATTCCGCAATAATGCCAAAGAATTCTATAGCCAAATTCAAGTCTATTGTTGATGTTTATTCCTCTCCACAGGTTAGTAACTTAAACAATGAAAACACGAGTATTAACAATACAGAAACTTTTCAACAATCAATGGAATAGTTTTGCAAGTTGTATCCCAAAGCAAACACCGAAATTACTGTGGAAACTAAATAATATTTTGTATGCTAATCGGATTTTCAAAGAATATTAATAAGCTGTGTGAAAAATTATTTCCACGGATTAATCCCAGGCTGTTTTGTTTTGAGTTTCCGTTCACGCAGTATTTTGTGATTTTGCATTTCTAACCAAGCTCTATTACCCAAGCAAGCCAGTACTATTTATCATACTTTTCCCAGTTTGCTTCTCAATTTCATTCGAGGAAGCAATAAGACCGAAAGGATTCGTTACCGGACAATATAGTCGTAAAAAAGTACTGCATAGAAGGATAAAATTGAAGATAAACTTGGGTCACTAGTTTAAAAATAATCTGAATGAAAGAAAGCTTGAACTTTCAAGACCCCACATTCTTTCAGTTACTTTGAATCGGGTCCTTGCTTAATGTATTGCATTTTAGCATGACTGTTCCATTTGGAATCAACCTTAACCTTAGTTAACCACCTCCTTGATGTTCTGAGAAAACAGTTGCGTCAATGCATCGTCTTCGTCGGCCGCGAAGTTCTTTATCGATCAATTGAAAGTGTCACGTGGCTGTCGCTTCAACAATCACTTTAAAAAAGAACAATATCACAGTGGTGAGTGAATCAAAAGCACTATGCACAGTCCTTCCCGCCGGCACTCACGTCGTCAAGGGAATCGATTTATTCATTTGTTTATTTTTTTGAGAGAGAGAAACGACTTCCGCAAGGCGAAAAGCTTTCTCGCGAAGGGGTTGGGTTAGGAAAACGGAAGAGGCGGGGTTCGCCAGCCGAGTCGTGAGTCGCAGGGAAACCGATTACGAAAGGGAGAAAAAACGAAACAAGGAATGACCGCTCTAGATCCGATACGGGCGTATTCTACTCCTTCCGTCCACGGTGACCGTCAATGCGCGCGAACTTAGACACACCAAAAAACAAGCGAAGGAAGGCGGGCGAGTGTTTCCATCGGGGAAACCTTTTTTCAATCGACAAGGTGAGATTCGAGAATCATTCTTCCATATCCAAGGACGTCGAACTTGGAGAATACCACTCTAAAGCAAAGTAAGACAACACTCAGGACGATGATATTCGATCCCCTTAACGATAGCTAGGGAAATCGTCACTATAAAAAAGCACTCAGAGACTTCAGATATCACGTCCCTACAGGCACAAATCAAAGTAAGCTGATACTTGTGTAGCCAATCTTCTGAATATTTTCACCGACACCTATAACCCCACTAGAAATAAAATTCACAGCTTCAAGTGCTCAATGGAGGGTGCAGTGTCCTGATCTAGCGATACTGTGGACCGTAAGTATACCAGCCCAGTAACACCCAATCAACACACAAGCATAATTTGTTTCACGGATATATTCCACTGAAGGTACAGGCTTGGTGAAACCGTAGAGGAAATAATCACAGTAAAGAAACAGTGCTTTTCCGACTACATCCACGCAATACGGTCCAGTAAAGCTTTAGGGCTATCCACTAGTGGGAATGGTAAGAGCACAACTTATTACAAGCGTTCTACGAAACGGTAACAATCGAAGTATCCTTGCGGGCACAACGGCGGAGGACACGAAGAATTTCAAACGTTGTCGATGGAAACACAAAAACAAATCACTCTCAGAAAGCACACGAGAATTTTTCAAGGAGCATTATCCAATGCTAGTGGTGGATAGACCTTGGGGAATAACAAGTAAATTGCTGACGAAGAAAGGGTGGCGGATATTGTGTACAGTTGGGAAAACAAGTGGCGATCACACGAAGAATTTCAAACGAGAAGTACACAGTAATTTTTCGAGCGATGTTTCACGTTAGCACCAAATGCATCAAATAATCCAAGCGATGAAATTCAATATATGACTACGCAGGCAGTGTTGCTTGCGGATGACTCATCATACGACAATCGATTAAGAATTGGAGTATTGTTGGGAAAACAAGTCACCAGTTCATCAATAATCCTCGATACACGTCGCTCGATGAGGTGTCTGCACGCACACGGAAATTTTTAGAGGGATTTTATCCAATGTGAGGGTGTGTAGAAGAGAAATACTCAGAAATCCTGGGTTGCACTCGATTGTTATTGGCGGAATCCACACAACAAAGGCGCGACAATCGGTTGAATGATTTGCCGGAAAAAAAATCGTCACTAGAACACGAAATATCCTCAAACGTTGCCGGTGGATCAGGTTTACACACAGGTAGTATGATATTTAGAGTAATATTATCCAATGGTAGTGGTGAGGAAAACTTAGTGAGGGTCACTTAACAATTCCTTCAATCCCTCCAGTGGAATTTGGCGGGATTACTAACTTGTAGCACATCAAAGCAGAATCAATCGGAATTTGCACAACCCAAATATTTTTT
This sequence comes from Ischnura elegans, assembly GCF_921293095.1. Lineage (NCBI taxonomy): Eukaryota > Metazoa > Arthropoda > Insecta > Odonata > Coenagrionidae > Ischnura > Ischnura elegans. Next base: position 34,512,900 of record NC_060257.1, on the reverse strand, counting down.
GAGACACTTAATCCAATTGAGATGGTGAAGAAAACTTTGTACAGGGTTGATCGACAATGCCCTACCACTGGAGCGGCACTGTGGAGATTATCATAGCACTACAAAGCGGCAACAATAAGAGTTATATGTTGCTGTCGATGTATATCAAAACTGTGCCGGTCGAGTAAGACGGGCTTCACACACGGTAAAAATTTCGATCGATTTATCCCATTCGTTGTGGTGGAAACAGAACTTTTCGATGGCCACTAGAAGGTTTCCGTTTTGCACACGAGTTGTAAGACCTTGTTCAGGAAGGACACCGTTCACATCCCGGAGATGACAGCGACGACATTATATCGTCGAATTGACGACTCTGAACGGGGGACAAAACGTAACAAAACCACTCCACCACCGTTGGAGTCGGCGTCCACTCACGGACTGGATGCGAGAAGCAGCCAGCAGCTCCTCCGATGAAACACGCTGTTCGGTCGGCCAGCCCCAGAGGGATGGAAAGGATCGGGGAGGGGGTGGGGATAAGAGGGGAGGGCGGCGGGGAGGTGGAAGGGTGAGGAGAAAGATAGAAGTGAAGGAGGATGGGCGTACGACGTACGAAGAGGGATAGGCGGCCAGGCGCACGGAATACCATAGTCCCGTTAAGCACCCAGCTTACATCTCTCCCTCGCCTGCCTGCCGGGCTCTTTCGTCCACCTCTTCTTGACCACCCGGTTACTCGAAGGGAGAGCTCCCAGCCGGAGGAACCGGGTTCCTGCTCTCTACCATCAGAAGAGGCTCCACCACGAAACCAATGTTACGAATCGTATAAAATCGTTTCAGGATTGATTTTGCGGAAGTTTGCTATATCCATGGTAAAAACACAATTAGTAATTGAAAATGAAACCTTGAAAATGAAACAAACTGTTGGAACCATGGTCGGTCGTTGAGTGTCAAATTAAATAGTGTGAAAATTACCATTTGTGTTTTTATCACGGACAACGTTACGATACTTAGTAAATTCGGAAAATTTTTTTTCTCTGACGACGTGTAACATATCGTCACCTTACATGTAAAGTATCGCAAATAAAAAATATCCAAATTTACAGTATGAAAAAAAAACTTTATTTTTCTTGCCAAAAAAACATTTTATTTAATGTTTTGGTTTTTAGATTCATTAAATTCAACTTCAAATAGATTTTTTTCTGCTGTAATGTACGAAACACGAGGATTTACAAATACCGGCGTAAAAATGTAATTCTTATGCAATTTTTGATTAAGAGGTCATATATCAAAGGTGACGATATCCTACGTTTACCGTCGTACTATGGTAGACGTGATCACGAGAAGAAAATAAAAGAAAAGCACTTAAAAACAGAGAGATTTAAAATGTCATTCTTTCCTCGTATTACTATGGATAGAAACGGCATCTCAATGAATAGAATTAATGGCATCACTCGCTAGGACGACTCATGCCAGTTTTTTCTGTCATAGTTCTAACCTTGAATGGATTTGCCATAGAAATTACTAACCATTGGCAAGTTTTGTCTTTGCATGAATATGCTCGTAAATTTTGCTAACATGCATAAAATTTCTATGACAGTGCGGTGTGCATGAAGCGGTTCTCTTGCAAGTTGCATTTTGGTGAATAGTCACCAAGATGCAGCACTTTCCACTGGTGGAAGTGGATGAATTCTGTTATTTTGGAAGCAGGATCACTAGCGCGGGAGAAGAAAGAAAGAAATTATCAGCAGAATAGCCCAAGCGAAGAAAGCATTCCACCAAAAAAGAGATCTTCTTACTGCGGGAAACTTAAATGTGGAAGTTAGGAAACAATTTATCTGAACCTACATTTGGAGTATGCTCCTATATGGAAGTGAGCCATTGACAATGACAGCAGCGGTGAAATAGCGGAGAAAGCAAGGATAGAGGTCTCCGAAATGTGGTGCTACAGAAGGATGATGAGGATCAGATAGATCGACCGAGTTAGTGATGAGGGAGTTCTAAGAAGAGTAGGAGAGAACAGAAACCTAATGAAAACCTTAGTAAGAAGACGAAACAACCTTATAGGCCACATCTTGAGACATGATGGCCTGATCGTATAGGGACAAGTGGAGGGCAAGAACGGAAAAGGAAGACCTCGACTGAAATATTTGGTACAGGTATAGAAGGATTTGAAAGAGAAGAAATACGTAGGTGTGAAAAGATTGGCTGAAAGGAGAATTGAGTGGTGAGCTGCGTCAAACCAATCTTAGGATTGCTGACCAGTGATGACGACTATTATACTTTTCTCTTCGATTCAAAATAAGGCCTACTCCTTCACATTCTATCTATAAATCCAATTCTCTCCCATCCTCTCCCTCGTTTACCCAACATTCTACCCTCAAACACTGTTTTCAAAACCCCTCCCCACTTTGCACCCCCTCCATTAAATATTTATTCCTTCTGCGTATCTCGTCTAGAACTTCTCGCCCACCATGTCAAGCACTTCGTCGTTTCTCTTACTATCAGTCCACTTAATATTCTCCATTCTCATCTGCAGACCCGCATCTCGAAAGTTTCGACATCGAAATTTTACCAATCCACCCATCGTATTGAACTCGACAGGCCTAAAATTGGACTTCCTTTCATATAGTTTTTTGGTCATAAAAATCTGATTGTGAGCAAAAATTAATTCTTCCTTTTTCGCAGAGGAAAAAAAATGAATGAAACACTCACATTCACATGCATCACGCCTGCCCTATCACGTGGCAAAAAATGGTGATAAAATGAAACACTGGGACCAGGAAGGCAATTATCTTGCATTTTTGTCTCCGTGAAAAATTTATTAAAAATAGGACTGACTCTTTACGCCAGAAAATGCGATAAAACGGTTTCACGGTGTAAAATCAATCGGTTAAGTTTCGTGATTTTTCTTGGGATTCTTCTTAATTACATTTACATATCACAAATTTCTAAGTAAACCTACACGTACATGATTGAAGAAAACAAAATTAATGGACTACGAGCGTGCTGCGCCCGCTCCCAGCGGGCTTCCCCCGCTCTTTTCAATGCAGGTCTACAACAGAGGGATAGGCGCGTTTCTAATTTTAAAATGTAGAAGAAAAGACAGGGACTTATGTACAAATTTAATTGGAATGTTCATGTTCAAATTGAGGTCAGAGGACCTCTTTAAACATAACATTGGAAATAATTACACTATCCCCTGTTAAACGCAAATGATGACTCATACTTTCGTATCAACAGGAGACTTGAATGTGGAATCAGCCGCATTTTGATAAAAGCTATTTAAAGAATGCGAGATATTGTTGCAAATGAACAAATGTATCAATCAGTTTGTGACCGTTAACGTCAGGAATATTTACCAATTTTTTTGTTTTTTTTTATTGTTATTTAAAAACCGATTTTAGGAAACAAGAGCAATATTTAGTAAGTAAGATATGCCGTCGCATGTTCTCTGAGAAATTCTGTGCATTTTGGTACTTCATTTGTAGAGTTTGGTTGCGTATAAGTTGAGAAAAAGGTATCTATACAGTAGAAATAATATAGAAGATAGAATAAAAGAAAGGGATGCAGAAAGACCAGCGATTAACGTTTCACACACCTTGGACGACAGTTTACGGTAAGATATTCACCAATGCAGAACAGTTGCCGGGATAACAGATAGCTAGGCTCATGCTAGATGACACTCCGGGCCGAAGCAGAGGCTAGGAAGGTGCTGACCGTTTAAAAGACTTCCAATCAATTGGTTACAACGGTTACCAAGCGACGACGCAGATGATGATGCGAAAGAAATACGATACCCATCCGCCCTTGGTGATTCAGATGGCGGCGGTGCTCGTGATGGATTATTTGCGGTCAATGTATTTCCGAAGGGGAGGAGGGAAGAGATTCACCACCGTTCGGATTCCATTACCGCTGAGTGAGCAATCGATTCCCTCAATCGAACGCGCTATTAAATGTGACGTACTTGAAGGCACGGTGCGGAGAGATGGAAATAAGGAGCAGCATTCCTTTCCCATCAACGGAAGCATCTTAAAGCATCAAACCGCGACCATGACGCCTTCTTGGGAGGCGGTAGTTTTCACTAAGGTTGCTTGAAGTGAATCAAATCAACTTTTCGGTGCATTTTTTCTAAAGGCCTGTTTACGCGGTACATTAACACGTACGAGTTAATGTCTAAATGTGTGAACGCGAGAATGAACGCCAAAATGCACCGTGTAACCACCCAACTTGTGCGAATGCATGCACAGAAAATAGAACCTGTTCTAATGTGGTTCATGCATTCGTACATGTTCCGTCCCGGTCCACAAAATTCATTCACGCAAACGTACATAAACTCGTACGTGTTAATGTATCGTGAAAACAGGCCTTAAAATACTGCTATTAAGTACAATACCTTCGAAGTTACAATCGAATTTAGGACACACTCCATCAATAAGAATACTGATTATGGAAATTATGTTATTCCATGCTTAAAATTAAAGTTAGATCACATTGTAAGCACTGAATCATTGTATAAGATTTTTGGCAAATGATTTTTTCATTATTTACTGCCATAATTTACTGCGGCGTTTTCAATTAAATAACGCATTATAACACCAATTAATAAAAAGTCTTAAGCAATGGTTAAGTTAGTTTTTACAAGGACCATTACGCAAATCACTCCACCATCCTCAAATGCGGAATCCCACCCATTTTGAGATAATTATTACGGTTAATTGCAATCGCACATTTTCGTCCAACCTTAATTACTCAATTTCCTTAAAAATCCAGATTATTTAATAAAATTCCGAAAAGCCTAAATACCCATGAAAAACCTATTTCATGGTAACTTCAAAGTGTATCTAAAAATATGCGCGTTGCCACAGCTCAGTAACTAAGGAGTTTCGACCCCATTGTCAAAGACAAAAAATGCTTAATATTGTCGCCCCTACCACCTCCTGAAGTAATGCCCATTCCTCCCGAAAAACCCAGCATTAATAGAAAACGAAATTCTTTCGGTTTATTAGTACACCCTACGCAAGGATATCAGCCGGATGGACAGGTAGGGAGCGTTTATCTTTACCTAGGGGGACTGAAGATATAATTCCCCCTCCTACACTCGACGCAGGGCTTGAGGCACTGCGAGGTAGGGCCATCCAATGCACCTGGCTAACCGGAAAAACCTCGCTCCGTTTCTGAAAGAGAACTTCGGAGGACTGTAGAACGAGGAGGAAACGACAGCAATATCAAACATAACGAATGCGCGCACTGCCTTATCGTCTCGTCACGAGGAGATAACAACTCGCCACCGTTTACAAGAATATACTCACACCAAACAATTTAAAGTTTGAGTTTGCTCCCCGAGACGTAGTTTGATGTCCGATTCGCTTTCGCTCGCCTGCGACCTTTTATGATTCTTTCTGCCGCTTCTTACAATTCTTCTCTGCCGTTTGTTCCTCAAAGATTGTTTTTTTCGGTGATATATAACATACTTCAATGGAATCCTAGGAATACCAAACAGTTCTCGTCTTTCATGCTTTCTGACTATTGCAAGGTGTGGACTTTTGGCTGCCTCCTTGGCTTTATTAAAAGGGTTATCAATAAAAGTTTTCTACCGATAAAGGTATGTTTCGATGAAGTAATTGCGATGTATTCCGGCAGTCTGCTCTTTCTTTTATGGGCTTCCCTTTCACTTTAAGGCCTACTCCAGTTGGTGGTTTTCGGTGATACTTTGTAAAATTTGCTAAAGATTTTGAGTGAATAACTTAAACTTTGTTTTAACGCTTTTTTTCCAAATTCTGTGGAAAAACAAAGTTTAAGTAATCCCCTAAAAACGGCCTAATCCCTTTTATTCTATCTAAAAATCCTATTTTCTTCCTACCTCTCCCTAGTTTATCCAACATTCCACCCTCTAACATTGTTTTCAATATCCCCTCCCAAAGTACGCGTTCCATCCATGCCTTCTATCTCTCCGTATCTCATCTAGAAGCTGCCTCCTCACCCACCATGTCCAGCACTTCGTCGCTCCTCCTCCTCCTCTCCGTCCATTCCACTTTCTCCAATCTTCTCCACACCCTCATCTCGAATGTCTCCAGTCTTCTCTCGTCCTCCTTCCTAAATGTCCACGTTTCTGCACCGTAAAATACTCCAGACCTGACTCTTCACTAACTTTTTATTTAAGCTTATACATAACGATCCTCTCATAAGCTCCTTCCTGTTCATAAACTTCTTCTTTCCTTATACAATTCTCTCCCTGATGTCCGTACAGCTACATTCGCTTCCCTCTTATGCGCTGCCCAAATAGCTGAATTGCCTAAATTAATCTCATACATTATAAATACCATAAATAATATAATTATAATAATCAATGGCTAACTCAGAATCAGTCATTTTCTCCACTCCTACTCCTCTTATTCCTCCTCATGCGCAAATTACCAGAGCGTTCGCTCGCCTTCAACAAGTACTACTAGTTACTAGGGAATTTTGAATCACTGCAAAGAAACCTAGAACTAGCCTAGTCGGATTCCTGTAGTAAAGGAAGGAGAAAATATTGCCCTCTATCAAGGTCAGATTCTTTCGCTGTCCTCGACAAAAAGGAAAGTCTAAATCTACGCAATTTTCCTTCCGTATATGGCCTTCAGAACCTTTTTCTGTTCGTCATGCCAACTTCCTCAGACAAGCTTTACCTTTCAACAACTAAGGGAGTAAAGATTAACGTAGAGGGGTATGGGTCTTGCTTTGAGCACTGCTTAGTTTTACTGTAATCATTAATTGTCCATGAAAAAAAAGTTTCACCGGCTAATGTCTTCGGAAAAGTATCTAAAGTATCTCACGGACCTTGAAATATTTCTCAAAGCAAATGTTGTACACTCTGACTCGTTTTATAACTAACCTTGAGATTAAAAGCAGGTGAATGCGACATATTTTATGGACAACTAAAATAAAATATGAAATCACACTTATGAAAAGAATGTTTACGCAAAATTTTTAACAATATAGCCAGTAAAACCTAAAAGCGCAAACTGATCAGCTTCCGCAAGGCTGTGTACTTGGTCCGCTACTATTAAAAATTTTATTTTATCGATGATGTCGCGCCTAGAGGGCAAATAAATCCTTCGGTAGAAAAAAGAAATGCAAAAAATATTTAAACTAATTAATGGATAAAATCACGAGGCTAATCAAATGCAGTGAATTGTAAAAAGAAATACGACTCTGCTATTCATGGCATCGGTGGCCTTTGGGTTTCAAAATGGTGAGTAAGACGGCTACTGAAGCAATGTTGTGAATAAAATGCTTGCATAAAAATAAGATTTTGTAGCCAAAGGATTTGAGTGCTTTTCAACAGATCGAAATTTTGTGGTCCTGCGCTGAATTCAGAATTAACTTCTGCACTGCACAACAAAAAAAAAAACTCGCAACGTGGCTACGGGAAATGTAACGGCCCCACGAATGGATTGAATTCGCACTCTAGTGTCCTTGTCCAAGGTGAGCTCTATCCTAACCCTTCAAAACCAGCTTCTCGATTTTATCACAGAATTTTTCCGGATATATAATGAATAAAACCTGTTACAATAATGATAAAATAATAAATACTGTCATCGAACGCCGGAAGTCATAAAAAAAGGCCCAGTGGACGAACTGATTATTCGAAGTCGATCTCTGCCATTCACAAGGAGAACGAGTTCTAACTTGGGCCATAATGATTGGGGTATAGAAGAAGACCAACCTAACTCGCACTATTAAAAAGCAAATCCGCGGAAAGGGACCAAAACTAACGGATATTCTTTCCGAACGATCTGCCGAAAAAATATATTCGCCTCAACTCGAGTTCCGACAGTTGAAAGAACTCTCGTTGGGACACACAAAAAAATCTCAACCAGCTCCAAGCGAAAGGAGTCAAGATGACCGGTATCTCTTCCCGAAGAAGTTGGAAGGAAAAAGATGTGGATTTAAGCACGGAAGAATTCCGCTACATATCCACAACTGGTCTCGAGAGACCTTGAAAAAAATAAGCGATTCCGTAGATATAATTTAATCACCTTTAAAGGCGAACTTTTTCGCAATTCTAATTCCGTAACGGTTCTTCGACAGAAAACGGCAAAAAAATGGCAGAGAAAAAAGGTGAATTCCACAGCCAGCTGATTACCTTACAAAGAATTAAATACCAATCTAAGACCTACCGAGAAGATGCCGAAGGGGTAAGTAAAGGCATGCGAGTATACCCAATTAAAGTAATATATGCGTGCGGAATGTGGAAAAAAACACACTAGATAGCGATGTTCAGCTGAGCTTGTAAGCGAAACTTTTTTCCCCATACACGCTGCATGGCTGACACCAATCGATCGAATACGGAGTCAATGGCGATCATTGCAGAATCGATGCTGGTCTTTGATGACTTGTCACCAATTACTGCTTTATTCCAAATTCGGGTGATAATTTTTGCTTTGCAAAAATTCCTTCGAGGATCACTAAAAACAAATGATTGAGTCACCTAAAGAAATTAAGTATATATTCCTGAAAACAAATGATAAGATTTCTCAATAAATTCCTAAGCAGGTTCAAAGTTATTTACCGAAGGGATTTACGGTGCATTGGCACTGATTCTCTTTGCGTAGAAATATGTGAAGAGCGACATATTTCAGCGTAAATTCTGTTGTAATAAAAGTTTGACATGAGTTCCAGAGTTCTTCAAAAAATCATTAAACTTTTGAACACTAAAATTAACTTTGCAGTTTATCCTACAAGAGATTTATTAATTTACTTAAGTATTCTACCATTTCAGGTAGATTTGCATGGATTATTTAAGAAGTATTCCACGCATAAGAAAAGGAGACTTGAAAGACTTCCTTTGAATTCCTTCAATAGGAAATATAGTGCGGATAAAAGTGAACGAGTAAAGTACATTTACATTTTCGAGGATGTAACACTATCTCTTGTAACTTCCAAGCATATTCAGAACCTTTTCACAACGGTGTACGAGTTTTCACAACTCCTATCACACACGCGTCTAACGCCATATTATTTAGATAGGCCCATACGGCACTATGGAGAAAATGTAAATCGTGAGTAAATTTTGCTCTTCCATACTTTAATTACGCCAATTATTAGCTGTTTTGTTGGAATTACAAGCAGGTTTAAAATAAAAAAGGTGAGAAAAGTCGGGAAAATTTTTAATAATTACAGTAAGTCACGTAAATATTTTAAAATACATATTTATGGAACTTAGCTATACATATTCATGAATAAATCATTAAAATAATTTAGATTTCACGTATGATACTGGATGATGATAATGAAGCCTCAGATAAAATAAAGAAAGCTCTCTTCAACACAGTGAAAAACTATATAAAATTTTATCGAGACATGTTCCATTTAAAAGTGGACTAATTAACGGAAAGCCATAGATATCTATAAATATCTTATAAAGAATTGTTCTGAAATTCGAAATCAAATCAATCACAATTCAATCCCAAATACACTGCCCGTTTTATATCAATCGACACAAGAATTATATCCAAATCTGTAAAGCATACGTGCCCTTCAGAAAAGACAAATTTACAGCATTATAAAAAGAATTGATTCATGATGGAATTCTCACAAATTGGTAAATTAAAACTTACGGACGATTTTCTAAAAATACCGGTGATAGTTGGCCACATTTTAGGCACGATGGTCTGATGAAGACAATCGTTGAAGGACAAGTGGAAGGGAAAAAGGGCAAGGGACGGCTCCGAATGTGTTATATAGGACAGGTTATAAAGGATGTAAAAGAGAATAAATATGCAGCTATGAAGAGATTAGCGGATAGGAGAGAGAAATGGAGAGCTGCGTCTTACCAATCTTAGGATTGTTGACTAATGATGACCGGTGATAGTATTCGTGACAAAAGTAGTATTTGTAAAAAGTATCCCCAAAGATATTCGCCGCCGGTACCGTAAGTGCGCCTTTTTCAATGCCATGTTTTTATGAAATTCGGAATGCCGAACGCTTCTCAGAAATACGGAGTGATTTCATTGAATGGGCCTTAGTTTGCCCGTAAAAAATTATTTTTCATGCGGTACGTTTAATATGCCTCACATTATTTTAAAATAGCGACACCGCCTCCACAAGGCGTGTTTGTATAGTGACTAGTGTCGTTGGTTCTTCAAGTAGAATTCAGGGTTCGCGGCTCTGTCTCGGCTCTGTCGTCTTGGATTTGATCAATATTAGCTAGTTTCAATTTAATTTTAACTGCAGTAAGCAAAAAAGGAGGAGAAGTTTGCTAAAATCGTATAAAATGGCATTTAGGCAGTCTTATTTCGAACGCGGAGACAGAAAAACTACACTAAAATAGGATTGGTCCACCTCAGGCAAAATTCGTCCTCCAAAACTTCGTCGGGGATACAGACCTGACGCACATTTTGGAAAAAAAAACTTCTGATCTGTACAAGTTTTGTCGCATACGATGCGTATTGAAGCATGCAGTAGAATTTCGGTGACGAGAGTTGGTCGTACGAATAAGTTTTTAATTTGTCACAACAGGAGTGCACTTTTATTCAAACGGATTCAGATATTCCTCACGAGTTATTCTGCATGATAAACTGAGGGCACACCATCACGGAAATAAGCCTTGATTTCATTGAAATCCCACCGCATTACGACGCCTCGCTAACTTCAGATCGGTTTTTCACAACTGGAGTACACTTATATTCACATGGATTAAGATACCCCATCGAATAACATTCTCCTCACGAGTTATTCTACCTCATAAACTGAGGGCACACCATCTCGGAAATAAGCAGTGATTTCATTAAAATCCCACAGCATTACGACGCCTCGCCAACTTCAGATCGGTTATCGGGGATTCTAACACATTGGTAAATTAAAAATTACGGACGATTTTCCAAAAATACTAGCGTATGAATATCTTTTAATTCGTCACAACTGAAGTACACTTTTATTCACATGGATTACGATACCCCATCGAATAACATTCTCCTCACGAGTTATTCTACCTCATAATTTGAGGGCAAACCATCTCGGAAATAAGCAGTGATTTCATTAAAATCCCACAGCATTACGACGCCTCGCCAACTTCAGATCGGTTATCGGGGATTCTAACACATTGGTAAATTAAAAATTACGGACGATTTTCCAAAAATACTAGCGTATGAATATCTTTTAATTCGTCACAACTGAAGTACACTTTTATTCACATGGATTACGATACCCCATCGAATAACATTCTCCTCACGAGTTATTCTACCTCATAATTTGAGGGCAAACCATCTCGGAAATAAGCAGTGATTTCATTAAAATCCCACAGCATTACGACGCCTCGCTAACTTCATAACTGTTATCTGGGATTCTAACACATTAGTAAATTAAAACTTACGGACCATTTTCCAAAAATGCTAGCGAATGAATAACTTTTAATTCGTCACAACTGGAGTACACTTTTATTCACATGGATTAAGATACCCCATCGAATAACATTCTCCTCACGAGTTATTCTACCTCAAAAACTGAGGGCACACCATCTCGGAAATAAGCAGTGATTTCATTAAAATCCCACAGCATTACGACGCCTCGCTAACTTCAGATCGGTTATCAGGGATTCTAACACATTGTTAAATTAAAACTTACGGACCATTTTCCAAAAATACTAGCGAATGAATAACTTTTAATTCGTCACAACTGGAGTACACTTTTATTCACATGGATTAAGATACCCCATCGAATAACATTCTCCTCATGAGTTATTCTACCTCATAAACTGAGGGCACACCATCTTGGAAATAAGCAGTCATTTCATTAAAATCCCACAGCATTACGACGCCTCGCTATCTTCAGATCGGTTATCGGGGATTCTAACACATTGTTGAATTAAAACTTACGGACCATTTTCCAAAAATACTAGCGAATGAGTACTTTTAATTCGTCACAACTGGAGTACACTTTTATTCACATGGATTACGATACCCCATCGAATAACATTCTCCTCACGAGTTATTCTACCTCAAAAACTGAGGGCACACCATCTCCGGAGTCTCATCCAGAGCATCACGACGCCTCGCTATCTTTTGATCGGTTCTCGGGGCAAAAGGAGGCTCGCTCAATCAAGCAAAGCGGAAGAGAACTGGGCCAGCGAAAAGGGCAACGTTTACCACTCCGCCTCCGTCCAACTCAAGTCCTCCACGGGAAAATATTCATATCAGCACCGAAAGCCAGCGACGACACGCCTATGAGAACTCCCACTATGCGTGACCCAAGACGGATGATTTGGGTGCTTGGAACACACCCAACTCAAAAAGGACGCCAGTTCTCTACCCAGTTAAGCTCTGCTTTCACCTTTCCTCGCAGCCTGCCTTGCCTTCTCGAAAAAAAAAGATCTCCACCCTCTCGATAGATATTAATATACTGACTACACTCTCCCCCTAAAATTCGTGAAAATTCACGGACAATGATATCCGCGGAAAAATCTATGGTAGAGGCTTTTAAAAATTGGTGATACAGGAGAATGATAAGGATGAAATGGATTGACCGAGTAAGTAATGAGGAAGTCCTAAGAAGAGTAGGGGGAAAGAGAAGCCTCATGAAAACCTTAATAATAAGACGGAACAACTTTATAGGCCATATCATGAGACATGACGGCTTGATGAAGACAATCTTCGCGGGAGAAGTACATGGCAAGAACGGTAAAGGAAAACCTAGAATGAACAGGTAAAGAAGGATGTGATAGAGAAGAAATACGTAGGCGTTAACATATTAGCGGATAGGAGAATCGAGTGGAGAGCCGCGTCGTATCAATCACAGGATTACAAACCGGTGATGATGGTGCGATTCAAAAAAATAATAACTTTGGACACATTTTACCAAAACTATTTTTTAATGGCATATTCACACGTTACATTAACAAGAAAGAGTTGATGTGCGAATGAATGAATGATTTCGGTGGACCTGGACGGAGCATGGGTGAAATTAAAACAAGTTCTACTTTCTGTTCATGCATTTGCACATGTTGGGTGGATACACGGTGCATTTTCGTGCTCATTCACGCGTTCATACATTTAGAGATTAACTGGTACGGGCTAATGTCCCGTTTAAATAGGCCTTAATAGACACCGGTTTCAACAATGCGTGGGCATCATCAGGCTTGTCAGAGAAATTTTAAATTATTAAAAATAAACAGTATCCAAATAAAAATTTGGGAATAGTTTTTTAAATCAATCTTGATTTTTATTCCTATAATAAATATTGATGCTAAATTTAGCGAGATACAATCAATTTTATTGAGAAGTATTGAACATTGAATAATGTAGTGGAATTGATGGATATTTATGATAGAAAATTTTGATGACCCATACAATTACGTAATTTTATAAATAGTTTTATACTTCCAGGGTAGATATAATGCAGGGCCTCCACTTCTCCCTATCCCAATCCAGTTGAATTTCTACCCTATGCTCCTGGTAACGTAAAGCATTTACTTTCTTGGAGATATTTATAAAGTTATTACAACGTGGATCCTTGATAACAGAACTACAGTCCACATATGCCTGGACCATAATTTTGACTATGACAGAACTCACGAAATAGTAAGTGTAGTCACTTCACCAGACAAATCTTTCGCATTTATAGTTGTGTAAAATGTATGAAGCATAAATTTTTACCAAAAACGTGATATGTTATCTTGCTTGATTTTTTCATGAGATGTTGAATCAGTCGTGATAGAAATTTTCCCCAATAAAGAAATTACATATTAGAATAGAAATTTTTTAATACTTATCACGACGTGTTACACTTTGACAACTAATATGGTATAACCATGAATTACGGCTGATTTCAAGCGTGTAAATACTTGGAAGATGGTAAATGTAATGATTTCGTGCCAAAGCTCTCGCATTTATGAGTATAAATAGCGAAATATAGTCAGGTTTCAAATAAAAAACGCGATTTGATGATCTTTCAATATTAAAAAGTTATTTTCAGGAACCTATCGTAATGTAAAAATTATGCTTATGTTCCCACGCAACACAATCCTTGTCATCCAAAGAAATACAGCACAATAGAATGAATCTCACAATGGATTAAATTTGATGCAATATGTCAGAAGGAGACATTAATATCGTCAGAAAGATGCGTTTCCTTATGAATAAAACGATAACCCATGGGTACTTAAATCATAATGCGCTGGAGCCACGCATTCAACATTCATGTCAAATAAAATACCTACATCATACACAGACGCGGCTTATTTATGCGATAGCACGTGATGCTTACACTAAAAACACTACACGATGGCCTTCTTTGATATTTAACAAGCCTGACGCAATATAAAAATGGCGATTTCATGTCGGACGAATGAAAAAAAACCTTGCTAACGAAGGATATTTAGCGGGGTGGAACAGAACATACTACCAATGTAAGCAACTCAAGTATCCATAAAAGTTTTATTAAAATGTTTTTATTTTGTGATTACTGTGCACTGATTTTAACATTTTAGTAATAATGAACACTTTCCTGTGCACGAGCTTGCCTTGATGCTTGTTAGAAATTTTTGTTTATCGGTGCAGCCGTATGCATAGGATATCAACCCCAACAAGATAGTGCTCCTCATCTATTATTCTATTATAGATGATGCTTATTGCAAGCTATAAATTATGTAATTAAGTAAAATAAAGCCATGTATTATTATTCATTATTACTATGAAGAGGTTTTGATGCGAGAGTGCCAATTGTCAGAAGAAGATACTTATAAAATTAGAAGGACGTATATTCTTGTTCGTCCAACTATGTTAGTGCTCATAAGTTCATTTAAACCTAAGAGTACTTTATTATTGTCTCACCATAGTCACGAATGTGGGTCAAACTAAAGATCTCATGCATAGGCGTAGGGGGAAAGGGAAGTAAGAGCATTGTAAACAACGTACTCAGCGTTGGACACTATCTTCACCGACTCGTTGCATCAAGTATCACAACTCACGTCTATGAGGGCGAAATCTTAATATGCACTCAAATGAAAGCTGTCATACTCGATAGCACGATTTTACACGACTAAAAAGCGAGCCCATAGAAACAATCCTTGACAGAATAATGGATTCCGTTATCGTGGACCGTAACTATTCCCTTAGGACAGACAATTTCCGCAGTTTATCTTTTGTTCTTTACAACTTCGTCCTAACCTATCACAAATTCTGTTCACTGGTCTAATTTCTGACTCAAACCTACATCTACCTCACTTTCTCCGCTTATTACGAGAGTCTAGGTATATTAAGTCACTATGCAAGCTGCAACGTTTTTACGACCAATATGTTAGGCTAAGGCATTTGACTAAAGGAAACATTAAGGATTGCATTGGATAGGGAGAAATATCATTTTCGATCCACTGACTTCTAAAAGTGCTAGAGAATCTAAGGTCTGTAATTTTAATTAAATGAATTCACTTAATTCTACTCTAATTACTATAGTGATGTAATAAATACACACATATAACTTGCCAAAGAGATAATGTGAATGAGTTTTCAATCCAAAAAAATATTTAATGAGAAAATTCTAGGTGTCATGGCATCGCGACATAAGAATTTACTTTTTTTTAGGTACATTATGTAAATAATGTATGGTATGGACAACATATTCGTTAATGTTAATTCATTTCTAAAGAAATGAAATTCCGTATAAAATCGTATCAGGCTTGATTTTGTGGAATATTGCTACATCCATGATAAAAACACAAATGTTAATTTCCACACTATTTAATTTAATACTCAACGACGTGGTTTTAACACTTTGTGTCATTTTGGTCAGCCATGGTCGGTCGTTGAGTGTTAAATTAAATAGCGTGGAAATTACCATTTGTGTTTTTATCATGGAAATGAAATTCCATACACAAATATTATTAGATGCAGTAAAGGGGAAATATCGCAAAAATACTGGAAGTCAGCCTACCTTAACCGGTAGAGTACTTGAATAAATAACGGCATCCTATGAGGTCAAATACACTATTCATATTTGAGATACAATAATATATAGATAAAGATTCAGAATGATAGAGTAATTTGTCTAAAAGTTATGCGATGAATTCTTGAGGTTGAAAACGACCAGTTGAGTGGGAGTTTAGTATTCCCTTTGAGTTGCACATTTTTTTATCTGGAGCCGACTGCAAACATATCGCGCCCGAAGCCATTATCAAACTTAATCCGTTTTCGTCCCTATTTGGTGTGGCGCCCGTGAAGAATTATCCCATAGCTAAGAGCACACCACCACGACCATGGGCTGATGAACTCTTTCAGTTTTTCGTCTCTTAGATAGGGCGGATATGCCTCTACACGTGTCACTGATTCGAGCTTCGTAGGGGGAAGAGGAAGGGCTGGTTTGAAAGAGAACAAAGGAAAGTACAAAGGTGTTGTGTGGTTAGGGCACCGAAAAAAAAGAAAAAAAAACAAAAAAATTGAAAAAAAAACGAAACAAAAAAACAGAAGATATTGAAAGTGAAGCGTGGATTGTTTTTATCCGGCCGTGTGCGGTGGAGGGGGAGAAAAAATGTATATAGGAAAGGGATACACCATGCAACAATACTGGGAGGAGTCTCTCGGATGAATTCGGATTGTCTCGGAGAACGTCGGCTGTGGGAAGGTGCAGGTATGGGAATTAGAGTCGTGACGATCTCAAGGAGCCTTGAAAAGGTTCGGTTCTTGAAAGGAAAGAATAGCTTTGGAGATAAAATAGAGAAAAGCGGAGGGTTGACGTGCGATTTATAACTGAAAGGGTTTCACAGCCGAACCTAATCTCACGTTGCTTTCATGTCATGTTGCTAGGTGGACCATCATGAATGCACGTAATATATCCGTGAGTAAAAATTTTACTATTGTATAATAATTCATATCATGATTCACAAACTTTTGAATGTAATAAAAAAATACGATAGTATCACCAGCTGCACTGATAAATAGCTTTAAAGCTTACTGCATCTAGCCAAATCATCAACCAATCTGCGTGATGCTTTGGCCCAAATTTAATTCATGAATTCATAATACAGATATGAAAAAAATGTTGTGTCACAATAAACGACATGCATAGATATAAAAAAGCAAAGTAAGTGTACACGGAATATGAGTCATTAATTCCTTAGACTCTTAGGCTAACAATTTTCCCATCTATTAGAGCTGAATGAACTTGGCGATCTATGTTATTGGTATTCTTCGAATGAAGTTGAGGGTTTTCCACAGTCCTCACTCCCGAGGTGCCTCCTGCATATACCAGAATCATATGCATAACTAATTTATTTATTTTTAAATGACCCATGTCATTCGACTAGCTGATTATCACGTTGGCATTCCATCAAGTAGTTACCGGGAAATGGTTCGTATACATCTACATACAACTTTACCAGATACCTCTCACCTACATAGGCATGTGGCTGGGGTGTTAAGACACCAATCCTTTACAAATAAAAAGGAAAAGGAAATGCGTTTTATTAGTTCCATCTTAGCATTTATTAAAGTCTTTAATTTTTCAGGAGAGAATCGAATTCCTATACCAATCCGTTCGGCAAAATATGTCTCTGAATTTATCGGTTCTGTAGGACCTAATAATATAGCGAGGTCATACGATAAAATTCTCCGTGTCGCTCTGAAAGATATCAATGTATTGGATAAAGTATATATGTAGCGGAATACGAATATAGTGCATACACTCAAAGAATACGACTGATATTGATCGCCAAGTTCACCCAGCAGAATACAAAAAATAACTCCATGGAACCAGAAGTACAGGAAACTCTGAACCATTCATGTCGCCTCACCCATCAAATTACTGGTACCTCACCCAGTAGCGTTCGTATGCGGACGTCATTATGTCATAATTACATTTTTCGCTTCACTCTTCGCGATAAAAATGCATCATACGTCTCATGCACAGGTGAACATAGCCAAAAAAAGCACGATCGGGAAAAAGGGAAGTACAGCGGACGAGAAGCGAAGTTAACCTCAATTCACCTCACCGACAAAAGATCGAATAAAATTTTAAAGACGGTAGTCTCGCGACAACGAGCCAATAAAACGATGATGGGGGCGCACAAAACAGATCTGCCATGCAACCGCACACCTTCTGGCGTTACTGGCATTAACGGTAACCCCATAAAAATTTCAATTTGCGGGACAAAATGAAATCCATGGAGACAATACGATCGAACACGGAGAAGCTACACAGTTTGAATAAAAAACGGAAATAAAATTTTTAACGGCTATAGAGAAGCAAAAATATCCAGAAACGATTGAAAATAAACGGTAAAACCATTAAATAAAAGTAACGGTTCGATATAGCAGAAGAATTATAAAAATATACTAGAAAAAAATGAATCTCTTTAAATCTTATTCAAATATCATATAGATATATATTATGCTAAATATCAAAATACCGTATCCAAAAGTTTTATTGTTCAGAGTCAAATTGTTAGATTTAAGTTTCCTTTTTCACACATTCAACTTTTCACACCGCCGACGCAAACTAATGCGCCAAAAAAGCATAGTTTTTGTAAACTGGTTGGTTGTGGTGAGTCACTGGATTAAACGGATATTCAATAGTAAACGCGCCAACGTGAAAGTAAATCGCGACAGAAAATTCTACACCGAGATTACCGTTCAGCTTGACCATGAATCGAAGAGAAATGTCATTTCAAATTCTTGAACCAGTAATTTAGAAATAGAAATGAATTGATTTAAGGACACAGAGCATTGGATATACGGGAGCGAATGTTGATGGAAACAAGGGGCCGGACGTTGAACAGGCAGAATAACATGGATATACAGTCCTCGCAAAAAAATTTCATTTTAAACTCGATTTTTTGCCATGAGCCAGGGAAAAAATGTAAAAATATCTCAGAAATTCCATCCAATCCTTGCGAAGGCTTACGCGGTATTTAGTAGATGCTATTATGATTTCCGGGCTTCCACCGCGTTGGTTAATGCCATATGACGAAAGTTTCTTTCTTTCAGCATCTTCAGGGCAGAAGTATCTTTTATAAGATTAGAAGCACATTGAACGCAACGCAGTGGCGTAGCGAGGGGGATCCGGATCCCCACCCCCCGAAATATAAAAATAAAATCAATTTGCTTCCTCAAAGAAAACAAAATATTGAAAAATCATGAATTTTCAATATATTTCTTTGACAAATGAATTTTTTTCGCTTACGAAAAGTATAAAAATTAGTTTAAAACCTTCTACTTAGTACCTCGTTTTTATTTTAATTTTTCCACCCGGATCTTGGACCCCCTACCCCTGAACGAAATTCCTGGCTACCCTACGGACGCAAGAACTTCTGACTTGAAGATCCCAGCGCGATTGCCGGCGAAACTGTCTACATCAGTCATCAAACAACGCGGTTTGATCCCGGAAAATATTATTGTTTTCCATTTAAAAGAAAAAAGCGTACAATGAACACGAGAATTTGATTTTCCAATCCTTAAAACACGACAGGAAGTTGAAACAGGTGAAATGAATCGGATGCCTTCCGCCAATTGATCCAGAAACTTGTCTCGAATGGGGGGAAGGAATCTCGCTCTAGCTCAGCGCGTAAAAAGGCGACTCTATTAATTCTATATTTACACTTTCTCCCTCACCTTGCTTCCGGCAACAGATATAACACTAGCTCTCGATTCCTCTTGCTGCTAATAAAGTTTCATCGCCCAAAGGGAAACACCAAATAACTCCAGCAGCTGTTCTAGCAAATAAACGAATAAACGCAATCGACCTGATGGAGACGACGCAGCGTTGACTAGTCCCATAATAAAACTAACAGACGGTAATCTATGGCCATCTTACGATCGAAGACATTCGCGCAACTTTGACAAAAAAAAGGTACACCAGGTAACGATGAACCTCGACATTTGACAATTATTGCCCATTTCCGATAGCCGAAATTCGAAAAAAGCCTGAAATCATTGTTTCTACATTGTATTTTCCAATGATATCCTCATTTCATGACGAAAAAAACATGAATCGAAGTTAGCGAAGAGGAAGTCCTAAGAAGAGCAGGAGTAAAGAGAAAATCTCGACAACCTTGACAAGAAGACATAACTACCTAACCTTACAGGCCATATCTTGAGACATGATGGCCTGATGAAGACAATTGTCTAGGGACAAATAGATAGTAAGATCGCAAAAGGAAGACCTCGAACAAAATATATGGAACACTTCAAGAAGGATGTGAAAGAGAAGAAATACATAGGTGCGAAAAGATTAGCTGATAGGAGAATTAAGTGGTCAGCAGCGTCAAACCAATCTTAGATTTTGAACAGAGATGATGAACGCAATAATGCAATGAAATAGCTTCATAATAAACAAATGAAAATGATTTAGAGGTAAGTCAACAAATACTTTCAATGTAAAATCCCCTAATCAACCTAGTTAGGCTAGGTGACTAGTAGGGTAGCTTACTAACTTATGTATTCCTTAATGAATGTTTCTGAATTTTCCTAGTATTTCTAACAATGTTTCGCATTTTCTAGCTTTATGGTCATATTGCCTTCAAAAGTAGGATATAGATTAATCCCATAGCTTAGGTTTTATATGCGGCGTGCATGATGCGTCGTGCATGTAAGTGGAAGTAAATATTGGTGAGCGTTAGTGGTGGTTAACCCCCTGCCAAAACCCTCTGTAGGGGGCTTGCAGGGTAATATATAGAAGTATTTCGTTATACACTGTTGCTTGTTCAAATCCTTCCTCTTCCTCCGCCAATGACTTTATATGAGTATCAACCGTACAACAATCAATATATCCTGATGATGGCATGCTATGCCGAAACCTGTGTCGAGTTCAAATAGAGAACGGACTAACACCGACATAATTTTCATTTTTAAATAAAAGGAAAGTAAAGCGTTTGATCTGGAGAGCATCACTGTGCAGTACAAAAACGTTGGTACTTTGAAAGAAGTAAGAGGCAGGTATTCGATATGTGGGTGTAGTGAAAATTGGACGTGGACGGGGAGGAAGAAGAACGACGAAGTGCCGGGCATGGTGGGTGAGAACAGGCAGCTTTTAGATGAGATACGGAGGAGACAGAAGGTATGGATAGAGGGAGTACTTAGCGGGGAAGTTATGTTGAAAACGGTGCTAGAGGGTAGAATATTTTTGGTAAACGAGGGAGAGGAAGGAAGAGAATAGGATGTTTAGATAGAATGAAAGGGAGTAGGCCTTATTATGAATTGAAGAAATTCAAAGCTGGAGGGGGAGAGGAATAATCAGTTAAATACTACATACATACCAGTAGAATATGTACATTAATAACTATGATCATTGACCTCGTTACTAATCGCTGAAGGGGTAGATTTTACTCTGAGCGATCACCCCTCAGCATCTTTCGGACGCCATGCCTCGGGAGCGGCGAATGAACTTCCTAATTGGATTTTTTTCTTTCGTCCCTCCATACAAAACGATGCCATAGAGAGAAGTAGATATTCAGAGCAAGAGAATACGTCAAGAACACTGAAGAGATGTGTGGGAGGCCCAGGCGAAGGATAAAAGGTAAATGGGCCGCGACCCTTGGCACGAATATATTATTCGTTTACGACGGCGTTCTAAAACGCCCACTCGCTCTCATGGACTCTCTGGGCATTTCGGTGCCAAAAAGAAGGCGATCGTTTGGGAGCATGCTTCAGATATGCTTATGGATGACGCCCTAGGGTGATTAATGATAACACGAAACTCAATAGCATTGCCAATTGCACATCCTAAAAGAGTTTTCCTCTGGTCAAAGTTTAAATTCCGAAGATATCACATGTTACCTACACATCAGGAAAGAAAATAATGAATGGTTATGACTCCGCTGTGAAAATAATAACATAAACTTCTTTATTCTTTACTTATCACCTCGAAAAGCCAAGTATTTGGTCTTTACATCAGGGGGTTACAGCAAATAGCAATGGACGATCATAAAAAAACCTTTTCCTGGTTAGGAGTAACCTACCCAGGCGGGACTGGAACCCGCGACCTTTAGTTTAGCGAGGATTGCAACCCAGTGACACCGAGGCCGGCATTAAAGTATTGTGGTTGATGCGAGTTACAATGGACAATTTTTAACCTATTCAAATTTAAGGCCGTCATTCGTTATGGAAAGAGCTACCATGTTGTTTCAACTGTTGGTTGTTTTTGTTGTTGTTTTAAGAAAAAGTTAAGCAACGGCGACAGTGGACAGCCTTGCATCACTCCTTGACCAACGCTTTCCCACCTAGATTCTCCATCAAAATATGAAATAGGCAAATAAATTACCGAACACTGAGGAAAAGCATCTTTTTTGTTCAGCTCGAAGGGCCGATCCCATCACTGAGGACGGTACCTGCACGAAAGAGGGCTTGGTAGACGCGGAAAATATTTTAACAGGAAATTTTTACTAAGGAAGAGGCCATGGGAACGGAAAGAAATTCCTCCAGATACACTCCCACCTACACCCTCAGGAGACCCTGTGGTCTTCCGCAAACAACACTAAGGGAGAGTCCCGTCTCGTGCGACGCTCCCTAATATTACCACGTCCCACGCCTGAATCAGGCGTGCTCAGGCGGTCCACACCCTCAAACAAACGAAAACACTCAATGCGCGGAGGAATTCCAAAGTCGAAGAAGGGAACGATTTTTTTTTCATTAAGGTATTGGCTTGGGGAGAAGAACTGACTGAATATTGAGGCTGAAAAGTTATCCCTATAATATATAAAAACCCACTCCCAATTACTGACTGACTCAATGATTCATACACATATTTGGTGTGAACGAGATACGATCGACCCCCTCTGAAATCGTTTGAAATCCAAATATATATTGTCGTAACACTAATGTTTCTATCGATTACAGAGTTGCCAACTGCCTCATTGACTCTTTTTTTTCAGCCATTTGGGAATCAAAACGTTGATTTTTTAAAATTAATTTAATTATTTTTGGCCAAATCAAGGAATTACACTATTTCGTCAATTATAACCCCAACAACGGAGGTAGATACGATGTTGCGTAATAGGGTTCAACGTATAATTGTACGAACTGGCAGAGTCACCACAAAATAGCACAGGCTTCTTCCCGGGAGTCTGGGGGGAACAGAGTATCTCAATCACTCTTTGCTCACCCTGTAAGTTGGTTTGGATAGGTGAGGATAGAACGTACCCAGACTAAGCCACAGGCGGGTGAATATCACACATTCGAGGTGGAGGGGTCAGTTACTTCCCGAGGCCATTTCGCACCGCGATGATTTCAATTGGAGGTGACGAAAGGCTTCACCTAGATTTTGAACCCGGGACCCTATGATATAGAGCTGAAACGTGCACCCAAATTTGCCTTGAGCCCGCGCAGTTCAATTGGTAGAGCATCTGAGGGCCCAGGGTTCTAGCCCCTGCTCGGACGAGGTTGCTTTGACGCTATTTTCCTCATTTTATTTATTATTGTAGATAACATGAATTACTCGAAGACGGATGTGAAAAAGTGGTGAGTAAACCTAAATTTGGGACACGTGAACGCTTCGAGACCGGCATCTGAAAAGCCTACTGAAATTAGCATCACGAAAATTTTTTCTGGAAAATTAACCTGGCCTCTACGCTAGTGAAGCTATATGTACTTTCGGAAATTCTGTATTTTTCATCACGTAGGTGACCACCGACAAATAATTATTCCAGATATTTTTATTGACTTGTAGCATCGCTATTTTTCTTTCGAGAGTGTCTTGCTTAGCAGATAATTTAAGTTATGCCCAATTGCAAGCATTGCCCACTTCTAAGTACAACTTTGGTACACTGAGTTTCATATGGAAAAAGGCGGTCGTCAATGAAATGAGCTGGCATTGTTTATATTTTTAGAGCTTTTGCCGTGGGAAAATTTTCCTCCGAGGGAAAATAGTCAGAGGGTTGGTCCTATTTTTTTTAGAAAAGCAAATAAATAAACAAACAATTGATCCGAGACAACGCTTATAGTGACTCAACACATGAGAACTCTCGGATTGTCCACAGGCTGAGGATAAAAAGGTACACGAACGAGTAATTAGAGGTCGGGCGATAAATGAGATAGTCGAAGGTCGTCTCTTTCTCCTGGAAACGGAAGGGTGTGTAGGTTGTTATGAGACTCACAAAAAAGGCAGGAAGGCGCATTGTTGGCGGTATGGTGTGGAAGAGTTCATTCCTTTGTGAAGCCGTGAAGAGAGGAAGTGGGAAGAAGAATGTTTTGTCATACCTTTTCGGACGAGAGAAGAATAAGGCAGGGTGGTAGGAACAACAGGTGGGAGAATTCGTTTTTATTTTAAGAACAGGTAGTTTGAAAACGAAACTAAAATGGGATCAAAATCTTTGAAGAGATCTAATCGATAGCAGTGGAATACTTTCGCATGATGAAACCAATTAGCCGACAGTTTTTACATATATAAGAAGGCAATACATTGCGAAAAACGCGGGTTTACAGGTTCGATTTAAAACAAATAAGGCTAAATACAATTTTCTTTTCACTATCAACATTGAATAATCCATTAGTTCAACAAATACCACAATTATACCCTAGTCCTTGTAGCTCAGGCGGTAGATCATCATTTATTAAACCTGAGGGTTCCAAGTTCGAATCCTTGATTAGGCAAATCTTTTTAACTGGAAAATATTGTCGGCCAGATTAATGCCCTCATGGAAAGAATGGAAACTCATATGTTATTTTTCTGTATATATTAAATATAATAATAGTATGAATATATTATTGTATTTTTATCCGGGCCTAAAACCGGTGGTTTCCGTTGAGGAATAAAACTTTGACTTAGGCAGGTTACAGTTAAGGAAGAACACTTTCATTTTATTTTCCACTTAGATTTTTTTTCTTATAAGGCCAACGAAATTTTAAATACAAAATATTCACGTAATAATGCTGTATTCCGTGTAATGAAGCGAATTATAGGTAGTTCACAGAAAAGAATTTTAAAAGGTGTTGTCATCCCCACCGTAACTTACAAAGTGAAACATAGATACTCCATGACACGGCTAATCGGCATGAAACCACAGAATAATTCCAGCAATTCGTTAGCGAAAAGGGAAGTCATTCGTTCCCATGAGGATATTAAAGAACTAACAACGAGAGAATACCTGCCGACTTAATATTTGAAAAGAGGAAATGAAGGAACATGTGTGAAGTTCATGATCAGGAAGATTTTAAACGAGATATTCAATAACCGGTCTAGTCACCGGAAATACATCGGCACATACATTTTACGACCAGTATTTTAAAACTCTCAGAGACAAAAACACCACCTCAGTCACTTTTTCGATTACATTTCCTACAAAAATTTATAAACCACTTTCCACTTTTCTCGGAGAAAGTTGCAGATAAGGTTTCTGAGTTTCTTCTTTCTACAAGTAGAGATTTAAAAATACGAGGCTTGCAACGTGAGTAATTATTCCAGCTTCGGCCAAAAATGACAAACTAAATTTATTTTAACTTTGGAATAGAATTTACCATGCATTGGGAGTCAGATGCCACCATCAACCACTTTAACCTACAAGCAGAGATAAAGCCATTTATACTTCGTAGTCACTTAACGATAACTTTTAAATGAAATAGTAGAGAATGGATGATTCGCTTTGCAAGTAAGAGTAATCAGCCTATAGCAAATTCAAAATTGGAGGCGAGATAATATTTTTTCAATCCTATGAATAACCAGCCAAACGCTCCTTAAAATCTGTATTCGTACGCAGTGACTTTTGAGACCCACGAAAAAAACATTGCTTAGCAGCGAAAGAGGGATAAACTTAAAAAGTAACTCACATAGTATTGAAATTGTTAGAGACCAATATTATAACAACATTTTTATCTATCAATGTAGGGAATTCGCTCGAATAGATTATTTTTTTATTTAGACTAACATATGTATAAAGAAGTGAACACTAATCAATTATGTTCCTTAATAAGATGTCAATGACGAAAAACAAGTATTCTTAATCAAAAACGAACAGAAACGTTGAGAGGGGCAGGTCATAACTTCCTGGTTCAGAGGAATTGAATTTATACAGCGGGATTTGGTCAAGCACGGCATCGCATTCCTTCGCAATTCCTTGAGAATTCTTAATTTGAAAAAGAAATATTGGAATCTCTATAGAAAAATACCATACAACAGGTTTAGTGAGAGAGATGGAAAAAATCGGTAAGGTTGATTATCAGAAAAAGCGGAACTCACTCATAGAAGAACCGTTCTCAGGCACACCATCAAAATCGTGGGGCTCAGATGCAACCGGCTAAAGTTGACCCCGTCAGGAGGAGACTAGGCGACCTACGACCGCGTGTCCACAGATGTAAATTTAGGTGAAGCTCCAACGCGCGTGAGTAACACGAAAAATTATTAATGAAGTCTCTTGACGCGGGATATAGAATCCCCTACTCGCTCAGTACCAGCTCAACGCAAACCGTCCATCATCTCCGTATCTCATCTTGAAGTTTGACCAGCTTGTTTACAACTTATTTAAAAGAAATTCACTATGGAAAATGAAAGAATACAGTTTGGTAGGATCACTAACATATTTTAAAAAGCAAGAAGCTGGTTTCATAACATAGTTACATCGTCTAAGTAGATAAGTAGATCGTGTGTAACTATGAAACATTGTCAGGTATGCTATGAAACCTTGGTCGTGCCTTTTCAAATATATTAGTGAACGTAACAAACTTTATTCTTACATTTTCGACAGTGGAAAGGTTTTACACAGTTTAGCCTGAATTAGTTATATAGAATTTCACTCTTCAGGCGATTATCTTTTCTCGATGTATTGCTTGCGAAGAAAATATATTTTAGGTGAAAATTATCAACTCACCATTAGCTGCTTCAAGACACAATCGCCGCAAGACTATGCTGTTGTCACATTTCAAAGCCGAAGACTTACCTAAAATTAAGAAGAAACGAAATTAGTGACTATCATAAACAAATAATAGAACAAATTTAATAAATCAATATATCAACACATAAAAAGCCCTGCAATTATTTTTGATCGTATTTAAGCAATATAAAAATACAAATCAAATTTAATGATTTAATATACATATTCAAACATTGGAGTAGTCATCTGAACTAGAATAATATGCAGATTTTGAAATTCAATTTTTAGATTTAATTTTCGAGTAAAGCCCACAGCACAATAAAAATGACATATTTTGGCTATGCACAGAAATAAAAAGACGTACATGACCAAAGAGCTAATTTTTGACGCAATAAAAATTTTATGAATCGCCCGTATATAATATCGTAAAAATACAATTTTTATATTAATGCATTTCCATAGCTATTTTCGCATGAAAAATACACCTTTTTAAAAAATGAGTGGCCCTTTGTCAACGATTTCCTTTTCCTCAAATTTAAAAAATATCCACCTTAAAAAAAACAAGGCCAAATTTTAAAATTTGAGATAGAGTCAATTGTTGACCAAGGTCTACTTTATATGCTCTGAAAATTTCAAGATGATAGCATGAGTTTAACGCCAAAATAAGTTCTGTCACAATAGCAAAGCGGTGGGAGGAAAGGAACGCGTTATCTCAAAGGATATAATCATGACGGCAAAAAACAACAAAGCATGCGAACTCCCTAGACAAAGTGGCCGAATTTCCGAGTCAAATCAACGGTAGTTACTTCAAAAAATGAAAAAAGAATGAAAAAAAAACCTTTCCACAAACAGTATAAAATGAACTAACAATAAGTAGTAAAAAAATAAGGTATTCATCGCTAGGTTCATTAGAAATGAGTGCCGAAGAGCCTAGGTGAGTAAGGATTGCCACGCAATATTAATATCTAAACCTAATCAGCACCCACACTTTATTCTAAGAGGGATGAAAAGCTTGTTTTTTTTCACTTTTTAATGCATTTGTTACTATATTCATAAGAGCGTGTTCTTTAAAATCTATTTTATTTGATTTTTGCTTTCTACAGTTTAGCGGTGAACAACGTAATCAATGAAATAAGAGCTGTTTCTGATATTTCTGCCAAAAAATATAATGCCACAAATAGAGAAATTTTAAACTATTTTTCCATATGGATAACAATAAGACCAAGGTTATGCGGTTATGTAGAGCATCGCGAGTGAGGAACGTGGGACAAAAGATAAAGGTGGATGGGGAAAACTTGAGCAGGTAGAGCAATTCAGCTATTTAGGTGAGAAATGGAAGCTTTTAGATGAGATATGGAGGACACAGAAGGTATGTAATGAGGGAGTACTTTGCGGAGAGGGTATGTTTAAAACGGTGCTAGAGGGTAGAATGTTGGGTAAACGAGGGAGAGGAAGGAAGAGAATAGGATTTTTAGATGGAATAAAAGGCAGTAGGCCTTATTGTGAATTGAAGAGGGAAGTGCAGGATGGGGAGGCTCCCTGATTGCTTACTAAGTACTCCATGGAAACCTAAATTAATGGGTAGAATACTTCAATAACTATCAGAAGCATATAAGTATGCAAAATTTCAAGCCGAACCGACGACGGGAAGTGGGTTATAAATGAATCACAAGATTCCGTCGATGAAACAGACTAACAGACGGAGCAAGTTAAGAAAAAGCGCGTGAAAAAAAAGAGAAGAAGTTTGTGGGTGGGCCGATATGTTTCTTGGGGCACGCGACACGCCACTTGCATTGAAAGGGGAGTAGAACACGATTCCTCACGCGTCACAGAATTGGGGCGACTTTTCCTGTGACCCCAAACTGACGTGACCACGGCCGCGCAGGTATGCTGCCAACCACTGGCAGCGTAGACTGAATGTATGAGACGAGGAAATTGCATCGGGAATACTGATATGGCATTGCCGCGCTCAAAATAAAAACAACGATCACAACAGTGAAGCTCCCGCGGCCAATATCATGAAGATCCTAGTCTTAGGTTTTAGGAGTAGAGTCTTCAAGTCGAAATTTCCACATCTTCGTCAGATACCTCATAATATCATCATCCATCCATCCACTACTAAGTATCTCTATAATTAATAACCACGGGACCAAGCCAAATGGCTGTCTCCTAAGAGTTTCCAGAACGTTTGGTTTACAAAATAATTGGTTCTATTTATTACGCCATATCATTGCTGTAATACTAATTGGAGGTTGGGGGTTTATTGGGTATAGGGATGTGGGAAGGGCTTAAGGCACTATATGGCAGTTTATGCTTGGGTTTTTCGGGTAGCACGTAGTCCCATAAGTTTTTCAATCGTTTATTATTCGTTACTTCAAGAGATCGATAAAATCTAACAAGGGCATTTAAAAAAATGCTAACGCAGGATTGAGGTGATTCTAAGATCGCTCCGAATGATTTTGTGGCTCACATCCAGGGGGCACCTATGATGCGTCTAACGACTTTATATTCTGTGATTTGGATTTATTTAAAGGTGGCCTGGAGAGGCAGGTGATACATACGAAAGCAGTGATTTGGATTTCAAGAGTGGTTTTAATGCTGCGAATACCCCTGATGCTTTCTGGGTTGGCGATTGGATATGGGATGCCCATGCCAGTTCTTTGTCCATCTCGACGCCATGGTATTTAATTGACTGCTGTTTGGAAATTCTCTTTGCACCGAAGAAAAGTTGCGGACCTTCTCCAGCGCGCGGTCGTCATGGAAATACTACATGTGCGCATTTGGACGCATTTACGCTTAATATATTGTAACCCAATGTTGCTCCCAAATAACATAAAAAATGTAAACATTTTTAGCTCTATTCAGGAAAGCTTTAAACTACGTGTTTATTGTGCTGTAAAGTAAATTGGCGAAATGTGCTGCTGACACAATAATTATAATTAAGCAGAAAATTGTCACGTTTTTAAAATATGAATTCTTGCAATTTAATCATGAAGGGTGTCTCCGGTCTTCTCCGGGTCTGAACCCTGGGATAAGATGGTGGTGTCATCGCCGCAAAGAATGATGATTCTTAATGAATAAATCAATTTATGGTAAAGTTCATATGAGAACAACGATAACTTCTAACACATTCTAATAAATTACACACTTCAAATAATACCACAAAACACAGATTAAAACTAATAATAATAAAAATAATAATAATAATTTATTTACTCCTACATTTTGATATTACAGTTGAATACAAGATAACAAAGATAAGGAGCTTATCGGGGTCTCCAAGGGCATAGGAGCAGAATTGAACCACCATCAAACAAAAAAATGTATGCCAATAAAAAAATAATAATGCAGTAAAAAATACATGAGTGTTTTAAAGAAACAAAATCAAAGTAAATGTTAAATTATTTCTTACAAGAAAAGTCAGTCTTTGGCAAATCTTTAACATTTTATATGGTGATTTAATTTTTAAAATTTTAGCTGGCATTAATTAAAAAAAAAACTTTGACCGCTTAGAATACTTACCACGGACAGAAAACAAAATCAACAGAACAGAGATTTAAGCCGAATCGACGAGACACAACCGGTAATTCCTCTTCTTCTTCGCCAAGTTACACAAGGCTCGGGAGCGGAACATTCCGACTTCGTCAACACGAATATTTCAGCCCGTTGTCATCGTTTTCCACGCTTGAGGCTCCCAATTCGTGAGTGAGGCGGTGGAAAGACGCGCAGTCGTCGTCGCCTGAGTCATCACCGGGCGGTTTAGTTCGGATCGGGGGCGAAAGTCTCTCCCGCCACGCTTCGGCGGCGACAGTTACGAGCAGCCGAAGGGGGACAGCGAGTAAGTATGACACACGCACCAGACTCTCCGTAAGAAAAGACAGACAAAGACCCTAAAGCAAGCGACAGACAGATTCACAGAATAAGATGGTCCGAAGCTCTGAGTAAACATAAACAAGGGTGATTTTCGGCTGTTACGCAAGTGATCAAGATTATAACAATAATAATAATAATAATCAATAACAGCAGGAATCACACCATGCGAAGTTTTACACCATCTTGAGAAGTTAAACCTGGAGAAAAATCTACCAAAAATACAAAAATCAGTCATCCTGGACACCTGTCAATTTGTCCGACGGTTCCTTTCAATAGAATAATGACTGAAGTAATAACAAAACACGGTTGAACTTGACATAGTCTGTTCACTGCAAACAAACCTTGCAAGATATCAAGAGGGAAAAAGAAAAAATAATAACATTATTATTGTTATAATAATTTTTATTATTCAATGCATCACACTGTCTCAGCTCGTTCGCTCAAATTGAAAACCATTCACCTATCCTAAGGGGGGATTAGTTTAGGTGTAGGCTGGGCAGTTAAGGAAGACAAGCAACCTAGATTTTCCCATTATTATTGGCTCAGGAATTGCTTTTTTTTACCTAATAAGCGACTAAAATGCCGGCCTCGGTGGCGGCGGGGTAAAGTCCTCGCCTGCCAAACAAGAGATCGCGGGTTCAAGGGTTGGTTGCCCCTATCCAGGGAATTCGTGAACGTGTATTTGTTAAAAAATTGTTGAAAAGCCCCGATATAATGGCCAACTTGAGCTGTTTTCGGTGGTATGAAAATGAATAAAAATTCTACATGCTACTCTTCAAGTATTTTCTCTAGAAATTGGAGAAAGTTGGAAATACTTACATTATTATTAAATAAATTACTCTACTGGTTAAGGTAGATTTACATGGAACATTAAGCCCGACCCAGCATACTACCCGGCCTGTCTATCCTCCCAAATTGTATTTCCCTTTCTTCAATAAGCCTCTCTTTCATTTTATCAATAAATCCAGTTCTCATCCTTCCCCCCTCGCATATCTAATATTCTATCTTCTAACACTTTTTTTAACATCCCCACACAGTTCAGTACTCGCTCCTTCAGGATGCTTTCTTTTCTCGCACACCATGTCCAGCACTGTTACGTTCCTCCTCCTCTCCGTACACTTTTCCTTCTCCCATTTTCTCCACAACAACATCTTTCACGCAATCGGCAATAAAATGAAATTTTTAACCAAGCTCATTGCAAATAAATGTGAAAATAATTTATTTTGAGCTCTTAACCCGTTAACGCCTAGCGGTACAAAATGTACCAGCTGGTAGAGCAGTGCTAAACGTAACTTTTTTGTCATTTATCGTAAATTATTACGGTTTTTGAAAGTTTTAAATTGATAACAATATTTTAAATAACATTTTTTTAGAAAATTTTGCTATTTCAAAGTTGTAATTAACGTTTTTAGAGCCGTTTGAAAATTGAGAATTATCTACTAGCCCAAAAAACGGAAGTTTTAAAGGAAGCAGTTCGATTTTCTTTACTTACGCCTTATGTACTGTTAACACAAAGGTTTTTTCATGTAATTATGATTGCTACAACATATATATCTCATATAAAGGATGGTTATTTGATGTGAGCCTAATATTTGGGATGTTATGATGCAAAACATTTTGGTGGTAGCATATTGTACCGCTAGGCTTAACTATTAGTGGTAAAAGAATACATTTTGCTTCTAATGACTCAGAATTTCATTGATATTTAGATACATGATTACCACAAAAATCGCAGAAACTTTTTAATTCAGGCGTTACCGAGTTAAGTCGCGATAAAGCCTTCTAAAACGAAGAACAAGAGCAGTATTACGGGAAGAGTTCCCCTCCATTATGTGATAGGAGGAATCGGAGCCAAGGCTTTCTTCGGTTCCGAGCAGACTAATAGCTCCTTCCCCTCCCGACTCCCTTAACAAATTCTCCTCCCTTCACTGGCTCTTCTCCCTCCACGGAACCCACCCTCTCCTCTGCATCCCCGCCCAACTAATTGGAAGGGCCAAGAGCCACGGGCAAGAAAGTTTCGGATGCACACGCATGTCCCTCCTTCAGTAGGGAAAAAACACCCGAGTGAAAATACCCGTTCGTGGAATAAATTTAAAAAATCTGAACACAAGAAGATGCACCAATCCCACTCAATCGCTCGCTTTTGGTGACGGAGTATTCGATTATTATTTATTCTTTTATTTATTACTAGCTGACCCGGCGAACTTCGTACCGCCTAACAATCAATGAACTTACAGTTTACTTACACCATTTATAAATCAAGAGCGGCTGTATCGTTTTTAATCATGTTTAATTTATTATAATAAAATAAGGATACAAATTCAATAAAACTACTTTATTGAATCTACATATGGTGGATCGGAGCACGTTTACGCGGATTTTTTTCAACAAATTTTCTTACGTTTTGGCTTAAGAAATTTTGGGCATTGCGGTTTAATAAAGCAGTTTATGAAATAAAAAATATACGCATTCAGTTGTTGGCTATTTGCGTTATTAGCTGTAAAAAAAATGTTTTTAGGTCCAAGTCTGTTGCATACACTTGGCCCTTTCAGAGGGCAGGTTGACACAACCCCAGACCAACGCTTGACTGATGCTCAAAATCGTGCAAGAAAAGCCCCTATGAAGCAGCATTCGCATTAAATGACTTAAGGCACGCCAGTTTTAGTATCTCTATTTGGAAAAAATGCACTGCGTAAACGTACTGCATGCGTAAACGCACCACGGTGAGCCCTACACACTCGGGTTTAATGTCTTGCGTCAAGCACCTTCTGATAAACAACAGTTTTTGTTTTGTATCAGGCGCAAGATGAAGCGGATGAAGCTAAATAAATATAGCGAAGCAAAGCAGTGACGCAGCGAGGGGAGGCTTTGGGGGGTTAACCCCCCCCCCCCCCCAAGAGCTTAGAGAATTTTTTAATGAAAGCTTTTGTTATTAATATTAGGGGGACGGATGACTAACAAACAAAACATATTTAACTATTCACACAGCCACAAAACCCACTATTTTGAACCATTTATCTTAAAAAATGTCTGGGGGAAGTGCCCCCACACTTCCCGCTTACCTTAGCGAGTTTTCTATACCCTACAGACCCGTGGTATTAGCTGCGCCCAAAACCCCCTATCCTAGCTACGCACTTGAAGCGAAGGAAGAAATACAGAGGATGGTTTATCGACTCGTGAACATAGCACGCTAAATTGACCATGAGAAAATCTTGGGTTTTCATTAGCACATGATCACAAACAAAACTAAAACTGAAAGAATGACCATGCGATTTTTTAATCGTTATCACGAATGCATAACGAATTTGAAATTGGATACGTTTAAGCTCAAAAGGGCATATGAGTTGAGATCATGGAATCTACGGAATGAGGACTTCCTAACCTTTGAATTTTCCTTTGAGTAAAGTTGCGTGAATCACATTCATCACCAATTTTTTAATGATCACACACGTTCCGTTGGATAGTTATGGTTGGTTTAGGCTTCGAAAGATCATGAGCACAGAAACTACATTTTTCTGTAAATCGTGCCTTGGTAAGCCAGGTACGTCCAAGGACTTAAAATATTCAGATAGATAGTTGGTGATTTCGTCTTCGTTTGTTACACATTTAAAAGATTCGAATCCATGCAGAGTACGAACTATTTGAATTTACCTCGTTTTAGTCATCCACATCTTCGTTCTTGCTCGCTAAATCAACCATCTTTGATTCGAAACACGGACATTACCGTTTCTCAACAATTGCTTGGAGATTTGTTTACAAACACGGTAGTGAAGTGTCAACTCGAGCTGGGCTACGGCTGGGCTTACAATTAGCTCGAATTAAATTTTAAAAATGTAATTTCAATTTAATTAATATTTTGAATATATTTAGTAATTAAAATGTTATATTGTTACTAAATTCAGTTATTAAAGTGGTAAAAACAAAACAAAGTATTTAATTTGTAGTTTTGACCGACTTATCAATTGTTGTGTTACTATAACTCCTAAAAGCATGTCCATAGGAAAGAGATGAATTTTTTGTGTGAAATTATCCTTTTTTTAATGGCCTATATGTTAACCCCACCTGAGACGAATCCAAAGAACCAAATCTCATTGAAATCGGTGCAGCCGTTCTCGAGTTATAAGTGTTCTAACTAACACGATTTTCGACTTTCTTTTATATATATAGATTACTATGACTTTAATTATTTTCCATTTTTTATTATGCCAGTACATTAAAGGGAAACAGACAAAGCAGTAAGGGCATCAGGAAGAGATTGCGTTGACAAAGTATGAGTGCATCAGCAGGAAGAAGATAAAGAGAGGATCATAATAAAAGGCATTGAAATAAATACTTCCACAATTGTAAAATTTATTACGACCTAAGTTTCAATGTTACTACATCACCTTCATGAAACCTAGATCGTAATACATTCTATAATCGGGGAAAATTGCAAGTATTTACTTCAATATGGGAAAAATTTAACTCCATCACGCTTGAATACTTAGATTTTATTCGATCAAAACTTACGCTATCATCTTTGCATTTAATTATTTTTAATTTTTTACTTGGGCAGCACATTAGAGGAAAACGTATACAGCAGTTAGGACATGAATAGGTAACCTTTCTCTCCCAGGAATGAGCATATCATTAGATCTTTATGCAAGTGCTTAGAGAAAAGGTAGGTCTGACCTGGAGTGTAGCGCTTTACGGGGCAGAAAAAGGGATACTTTGGAAGGTGGAGGAGACAATATTGGAAGCGTTCGTGTTGGGAACCAGAGAATAATCGGTCGATAGTCTGTCAGTGATCAGAGGTAGGTTTTGCTATGCATTGATTACGTAGGGCACACCTTTTCAAGTAACAAAAAATGGAAGGGTTAAGTATACCAGTCTTAGGATTGGTGTAATACGAGGGCGATCTCGAGAGTAATCGCCGTTTGTGTGTAGGGCGAGAAGTAGCGAGGGTAGCGCCGTCATATTGACATCGACGCGCGCAGTAGATCAGTGCGCTTCTAACTGTACTACGCGGAGCGTCGTATGTTCGATGCCCAGTTATGGCCAACAAACATGAGTGCCATAATAGAAAATCCCGCTAAGTGTGAAGTGCGTGGTATTATACGATTTCTTGGGGGAAAAATCAATCAGCAGCAGAAATCCATCGTATATTGGGTGCGGTTTATGGCCAAAACATAATGAGTGAAGATATAGTCCGTCAGTGGGTACGATTCATTAAAAATGGAAGAAAATGTTACATTCCTATCGCGAAGTTGTAGAAGACACTGGTTAGGTGCTAGTGAAAATATGACTATAAACTCAATACAATTCATTTAATTAACATCAGATCAGAAGAAGTATTCTTGCACAGAGTAAACATAAATAAAAATATTTGGTCGCCAACCAACAAAATCTGAAAATTAGAAATAACAACAGGACAAACATTCACGACTCGACGGTTTCAACGATGCTTCAATAATGAGGGAAAGCTTCAAAGCGAAGTGACCGGTTGGCTCCATTCACAGGCAGCAGATTTTTATAATGAGGGGATTGCAAAGACTGTTAAAAAATACGACAAGTGCTTGAATCGATTACGATACTCCCACTGCATAAACGCTCAACAATCGCCCACCGATTCAAATCCGCTCATCTATATGGCCCTGATAGTACTAGAAGAGCGGATTTGATTCGGTGGGCG
The DNA here is from genome assembly GCF_921293095.1 of Ischnura elegans. Classification (NCBI taxonomy): domain Eukaryota; kingdom Metazoa; phylum Arthropoda; class Insecta; order Odonata; family Coenagrionidae; genus Ischnura; species Ischnura elegans. The sequence continues at coordinate 34,476,616 of NC_060257.1, read as the reverse complement.
ATTGTTGAGCTTTTATGCACTGGAGCTATCGATTAGACGACTATGTGGATAAATAAAGTAAAGTTATAATTTTAAGATGCATATAATAAAATTTTTCTAACTTGGCTGGTTTAATTTTTATTTCAAAATGACGGTAAGGTACTATCTGGATAACCCTTGTATGAATTAGTGAATGATTTCCACTTACACAAACGCGGGGTATGACGGGGTTATTTTTCGCACTATATTCGAACTGAATAGATAGGCGAAAAAAAAGAGAAAAAGGAAGCGAACATTCGTCGGAGATTCACGTAGGTACGTGACTGAGCGTGTTTTCAGAAGGGGAGAGGGTAGGCTGCCCACTCCAATCTGATCCGAACCATTTCCAGCCACTTATCCCCTTCTCGACACAATAGGAGTGCACCCCTATAACACTCGAATTATTTCCACCCTTGCGCACACAATTGACTTTCCTTCTCCCTCTTACATCCCCCAGTATTCACTCCGATGTCTATTCTTCCCATTCATTCACCGGACACCCTTGCAATGATTCGCAAATATTCTTCTCCGCGCAACTTCAACTTCTCTCCTGGAAGGGATGGCTTCGCATAGGAATGTTCGATGGCTCGAAAAATCTTAAATAAGTCAGTGTCGATTCGACAAGTCAGAAAAACAGGCAACGTTTCTCTCTTGAAGACTCATTTGGAGTACATACATGGAAAGTTTGGACTGGATGTCACCTATCATTCTTCATCAGAACAACTGCAATATGCTGCATACACTGTATTGAAATGGAGTTGATTTGTTTCTTATCCTCATCCACATCTCACACGGAATTTATCCTCTATTCCATATTACATCCGTATATAATTTTTCATCAAGAGACCCCTTCTTTCATGATTCACGATTTTAATGCAAAAATCAATAGTGAAAACCGCATGAAAAACTTAAAAAAAAATACTACAACACTTCGCGTTCCTTAATCGTTACGCCAATTGTATTGACATCGACAGAAATTGAAAATCGACCTACTCCGCGCTAATGTTATCCATAAACGCCGCCTTCGCAGTACGGGCACTATAATATCGTGCTTCGGATAATTTGTACCAACTTTTTTCCACAAATCACCTTACGCTGAGTTGAAATGATGGTGAAGTGGACGGAGAGGAGGAGGAAGGACGAAGTGCTGGACTTGGTAGGTGAGGAGAGGCATCTTATAGATGAGATACAGAGGAGACAGAAGGTATGGATGGAGCGAGTACTTAGCGGGAAAGGCATATTTAAAACAATGTTAGAGGGTAGACATGTTGGGTAAAAGAGGGAGAGGAAGGAAGAAAATAAGATTTTTAGGTAGAATGAAAGGGAGTTGGCCTTATTATGAATAGAAGAGTAAATTCAATGAAGAGAGGGGAGATTGACAGAATACTTTTTAATTACTCCACCCAACCTACCTTATTCGGTAGAAGACTTAATAAAAAAAATAATATAGAGGATTTTAATAACTGCGTGCACATCATGGGAACTTGGAAGCAGAAAAGCAATTGATAATTGCGCAGTACAACAAATCCCTCTTAGAAGGTGTTGCTATGCCTTAATTGAGCAATATAGACAACATTTCCGTCCAAAGTTTCACTTTCTAATTGTCAAGGATGAATAATGTACGACAAAGTCAGAAGTAATTACCTCAAATCATATCCATGAAGGGAAGAGAGACTGCCAGAATACTTCATAAAAACTCCATGGAAACCAACCTTAATCGGTAGAATACGTTAAGAATAACAGGACTGACGAATAATTATCATGTTATAATGGTGATGTTTTGAACATGGTTTCAATGAAAACAGAATTACTTACAGTTCGTTTTATATTTTTCGAATTTTTCGTCGAAGTTTCTTTTAAAATAATTTAAAAAATTCAATGTGCGAACTCTTAGTCGCACGAGAAGAGAGAAACCCGGCGTCGACATTAGTCTATTCCGTAAAAAAAGGCACTAAGGGGACAACTTTAATAAATAAATGACCACTAAGAGCTAACACATTTCACAGCGCAGTGCACAGTGACCATGCACTGTTCTCCCCGGGCCCAGACGTGAGGGAATAAAAGGATGAAGTAAGGAAGAAGAGCGAAGAGTGGATCCTTTGGGGAGGATAAAAGAGGGCCTGGTAAGATGACGGGTGCACGTGGGTCCCTCCACGCATGCGCCAGACGAGAAGGGGTGGGGATAATTGGGCGGAAGATAGGAAATGCCTGGGCTGGTGGGTGGGACGAGAAAGGGGGGTGCTGTGGGTAGAAGGCCACGATTTCCCCACCCCATCTAACCCAAAGGGTTATGTGTGAGAGAGAGAAGAAGTGAGAGAGAAATATGAAGATATGCTATGGAAGATTCGGAGTGCAAGAAAGTCATAGATTGTGATGACTGCACCACCGTGTACTTAAACCGAAATTAAATGATCATTTTTCACGTCCAATCCACAAATCCAGCCATCATTTCAACCAAGGGCGGACTCAGCATCAAACTTGGGAGGGAAGGGCCATTTACAATCGAAAAACATAGGGAAAAGAAATTATATTGTCATATCCAGCCAATGAGTACCATCAGATCCATCATCGCACATCGGATTTGGCCAAGTCACCTCTTGACCCATGCTTAGAAGCTGTTAATGCCTCTTGTATACGTTTACTTTATTCTAATGCTATTTTGAATCGACTGACTGGATGGCTGCTTGTCGGAATTAGAATAAAATGCGAAGGTTACTTGGCGAGCTGAAGCTCTGTGCATAGTGCATGCATAGAATCGCCGGCGTGAAATGGACGGAGTGCCGTAAGAGCAGTGGTATATGACCGGCTTTTGCAACATGAAGTAGCCGCTAGGAGCATGTGTTGTCTCATTGCGGTGTAAACTCACAGCAGACATAATTAAAAAGCTTTTTGTGCATATTGGGAAGAAATTACCCATGCCAAACAGCAAAAATATCAGCCCGTAGGACATTAAGCAGATGAGAGTAGGATTGTCGATTTCTGAGCGAACCAAGTTTGCAATGCCATAATCAGGGGAGTATTCAGCACCAAATTTGGGGAGAGGTATCTTGACCTGGGTTCGGGGAGTATGGAATGCGCTTTATGAAAGAGGGGTATTTTTACAGTAGGGAAAGCTACGCCAAATTTTACACTTAATTTGAGACTGTCTCACTTGGCACCTCGAGACATTCTTCAATATTTAAAGTGTTATGCAGAAAAAAGTTTCCATACTTTTTATTTTTTCTTCGGTTACTCACCTAAAATATTTCGTTTGCGCTTGAAGATATATTCAATCTGAGGTAGATGTCATTTGCAAATTGATCATTCTGCTTCGATTTATTTTGGATTTAATACACATTTATTTCGTGTGCATTTACTGCGTACATGTACTCTGTTTTCACTGTTGGTTTCTAGTGTATAGAACAGATGTATCAACTCGTTTCTTCCGAATGACCCGTACACACATTTGCTTACACCGGGTGACAACGAGGTCAGAATCGAAACAATTTCTGTGAGTTACCTTGATAGAAAGGATGAATCGTCAGGGAAAGTACATTTTTTATCAAGGAAAGTTAAAATAATGTATACAATGTCATTTCCTGCCAATTATATGACACTTGCATGCAAATTACAATTATTAGGCGTCCAAATCGAATTACTGTTTCGCGTCCGTATATTTCCGCCAATTAAATCGAAACTTTAAGTACGTAGGTACATACGTAGTGGAAGGGCTCCATATTAATAATGAAACACACGTTGTCTCTTCCACAAGTTTATAAAAATTTCTATTTTATTACCAGTTTCGGCTTTTACACTATTATCTGTATATATTACACCTTATTTGTATTTGATAATGGTACAACAACAGAAACCGGTAATAAAAATAGAACTGTTTATAAACTTGTGGAAGAAACAAAGTGTGTTTCATTATTCATCTTTCCGTCAATGGGCTTATTTCGATCGGCTTCGAAACTAAACTAATAAATAGAGTATGTATATTGCAAGAGTCAGCATCATATTTGTGAACATTCGACAGTAAAAAGGAGTGCGGATTTTCTTCAAGAGCCTCATGCGCTCAGACTGATAGGATGTAGCCACATGGCCACGGTGGGCGGAAATGGGTTGAATTCACTTCAAAAATCCCGACTCCGCAACACCAATATCATGCGGACCAAATGCTAGGCCATCTGTTTGACCCGTTTGAGCCTAGGAAAGATATGGTCCGTATGGCTATGGGATTGGAGGCACTGTGATCTAGAAATCGACAGTCGCCGCTATGAAGCGTGCTGGAGCGAAACGCTTTCAAGGAGCAGGCCATCGTGTGGAACGGTGCGGTAAATTAAAACGGTCGCGATAAAACGCGTAATTATTCAAGGTGAAGAGCGGAAGACTCCATTGATTAATGTATTGGAGCGGATGCTACGAGACATTGAAACACTATTAATCGTTAAGCTATCACGCAAGACACAAGGTCATCAAACGACACTGAACTAAAATATTATGAAAGTTCGAGGATGATTTTTATATTTCCCTGACTATGTTTCCAAACCGTCAAATCAAGGCAAAGGTCTAAAAAATATCAGATTTCTCATTTAAAATTGTTCGAAGAGCTTCATATCTCACGGGTCTGTTCATTGGCCCCGAAAACCAAGGGTTATGGCTCGATTCATGGTATAAATTAATTTTACTCAAGGCAATATGCTTGAATATTGACACTGTTAGCTTCTCTAGAGCTTACAATATCACATAAGGATAAATTTCCATAACAGGATACACACTTCCGATTGATCGGTCTGATTTAAAATGAAAGCTATAATATTTTTGGAAATCAGAGAAAATAGAACACATCCTGGCTATAAATACCCGTGTAATAAATATCAAATCAGCATTTTCTCATAGATAAATGACCATATTCTAGCTAAGCATATTGATTGACAAAAAGATATACTCTAAATCTAGATCCAATATTCTCTACACACCCTGAATATTTTAAGATGGTAGGGTGAGTTTTCATCAAGTAATAGTTACATCAGGAAATCCGTGACAAAATCGGTGGAACATTAAAAAAGTCATCTTTGTCACTCAATCCCATTTGCTAACACGAGTGTAGGTAGTACGTACGAACAGTTCGCTATAACATGCATTCCTTCCGTTTTGATGAGATATATCAATCTTAAAGCAGGGACAAATATGCAATAAATTAATTATGAAGGAAGCCAAAATCAAAAAATTAAGTCAACATTTTTCGTTAAAAAAGCTTACGGACATACAAAATTCAGTAGAAATAAGAATTCATTACATTTACAAGGTCAATGCCTTATGTTACGTAGAAGATACACTTAACTTCAGCGATTCAACCCAAGGATCAGCTTGGATAGGTGATAGTAGAGCTCCTTCCAACCTAAGCCACAGGCTTGCGAATATCACACCAATCAGAGTGGGGGGAAATTCCATTTCTTGCCCACTTCACAAAGCAAGAGATTGGGAGTGCCCCATCGGCTTCACCAGGTAATCGAGTCCGGGACCCTTTTATGCGTAGCCAAACGCTCTACCCCCTTGGATATCACAATCAAAAATAAAAGAAATCATTATCAGAGCGCCTTAATGGTTAATTTTCTTTAAAGGAAGCATTTAAAGAATGATCTCAGTCTGCATCGTACCCCTCCCACATTTAATTTCCTTCTTCAATTCACAATAATCCATAAATCTTTTTACAAGAAAAGGCCACGTACTTCGCTAAGGCTTTCCCCATTGCCATTTTTTAATGATATACGGAATGCCGAACGCTTCTCGGAATGGGTAGTGATTTCATTGAATGGGAAATCGTTGGATGTAATAAATAATTTTTCATGCGGTACTAACATGCCTTACATTATTTAAAATAGCGACCTTATTAATAATTTATTATGCCATTAAGCTGTAATAATGTAGTGGATAGCGTCGTTTACTACCACGGTGGGGCCAGATCTATCATATATATCATGGCGATATATTTTAACGTCTTCGATTTGATAATTTTTTCCCGGTTTCAACTTATTTCCAGCGGCATATCGCATTCCATTTGCCATAAAAAATATGCCATTGAAAAATACGTAACAAGGAACGTAGTCTCCCCGTTTAAATACAATCATTATATCGTACTTTGCTTAAGTTTCCCCTAAATGTCGGGGTCACGACACTAGACCTAATGCAATAATTTCCCGGTTGCCGTTGGTTACGATGATGACTAAGCGAAAACTACGAAAGGAAAGACGGAATTAAGTTTGTTCTTCGGTTACGAACGAATACCAACAGTTCGTGGGAGGCTAATGACAGAACCAAGGAATTACGAGCTATCAGCAGACAATACTTAAAAGATAAAATCATTTCCAAACTCTGCGTCGGCTTTTTGTAACCTATGTTTCCATACAGACATTCTGATAGTAGGCACAAAGGTTTCGAGCCGTTTTCCCCTCGTAACAATTAATCAAGTACGAGGATCAATAGCAGGTCTTCCGTGGGTAAACAGAAGCATTAAAGTCAACGAAGAGTTACTACGAGAACACGCGATAAACTTTTTCTTTCAATATGACCTTTGGTTACATGTACATTAATATATGCATTAGCTTTCCAATTTCCTTCTTCTAGTTGTTCTAACTTGTCAGCTTTAACATCAGAGAACTTTTTGATGAATCATGTCCAAAACAAAAAAGAAAAGTAAAGAAAACCAAAAAAATACATAAAATGATAAAAAAAATTCTCCCCACAATCAAAGAAACGAAAAATGATTAAATAAAAATGTAAAAAAAACAATATAACATAAAATTGCAAGAAATATTTATTCTAATTTGGTAATGTTCACATGATAAATGTCATACTCCATGTTCCCAATATCAATCTACTCGTATAAGTTTCAGCTAAAGCAAGCTACACTTTGCTCACACAACAAAAGAAAATGTGCTCCAAAATTTTTATTTTGTCAACAGGCAAGTTGTGAAGAACATGGTTCACCGATTCAGCTTTAACCCATTATAACCCAATGTTGATCCTAAGCAACATCAAAAATTTATAAGCTTTTATCTCTATTCGAGAAATATATAAAATACGTATTATTTTGTAGTGTAAATTTTAATGATGAAATATCTGCCACGATTTGATGATTCAGTGCCAAATGTTCAAGTTTTTAAAATGAGAAAACAAGAAATTTGAATTTTCCCAGAAGCAGCTCTGGGTTAGAAAGGATTAACGCGACTGCGGTACGTCAAATAATGAAGAGATCCACGTTGATACAAAGAAAACCGTCTCAAAAAGATGCAACATCAAATTTCCTCGAACAAATTATGGAAAACCATCATTAATATTTTGTAACCCTAGATCGACTCATTGTATATTTTCATTTTTTCCATTGTTCTAAACTTGTATGGTTTTTCTATAGGAATTACTAACCATTGGCAAGTTTTGCCTTTTCATATATGTGCACTCATTTTTGTTATAATGCGTAATATTTCGATGACCGTGCAGTGTGCATTTAGCGGCCCTCCTGAATGCTGCAAGTAGGTGATTGATCACTCCCTGGCAAACACCCGAGAGGTGACTCGCAGGGTATTATGTAGATTTCCACAAAATGATTTTCGCTTAAAAATTCCCATAGATATATTCTATTCTCGATAGCGGAGAGCGTTAGCCGAGAAGTCAGCTGGGTACCAATCAAAAAGTAATCTGTGGGATGCCGGGTAATTTCTCTCGCCCACCCTAGTTACCATCTGCCGCGCATATTATGAAATTCTGGAGAGGAACACTTGAGCACGCGTTGCAGCAGAGGGAAAAGCACGGAACGGAATGTACCCACTGTTACTCAAACCGTTGCAGGAGCGAAAAAAAATTTTTTACGAAGGAAACGGGAGGAAAGACTCAAACGGGTAGGAACACAGGTGTTCACCGGAGGAATCTCTGAGATCTGAAGTCTTGATCATTGAAAAGGCAGCGTATATATCTCCAGCTTCTCGGTAATGATCACATTTCCGGTTACGCCAGAAAGATAACCACAGTGTGTAAACCCAGAATTTATTACAATATATTAAGTTGGCAACAAAGTTCCTATACATATTTTCTACGCTTAGACATGTGCCCGGCACATTGTGCCGCCTCAGAAAACCGATTTACGAATTTTCAAATGTCATTTCTAGAAAATATAGTACTGAAAACCTAATTTTTAGGCTTTCCAAGCCATATTTATTGGAAATATCTTTTTAAAATCTGCATTTATCTGCATTTGTATACAGTTCCCATCAGCAATTCACCTAAGCTTTGGAAATATGATTGAAAGAAAGTTATAAGTATGTTAAAAATCAGCCATTGGTATTCTTGCCTTGCTCTTCAACTCACTCCGGTCTCTCTTTATAATAGGCAGGGCGGAAACGGAAATAATATTTAAAATAAAAATAAAGCATGAAAAAATTAAAATTACACACGTATTGTTTACTTATCTAATTAGAGTATGAAAGCAAACTTGAAAAAGTAAAATAAAATTTATAAATAAACAAGTAGAAAAACGACCCTTACATTCTGATTCGGGAGTGAAGACAGTGCTGTGATCACACCTACCTGATCACTGTCAACGTTCAATTAGCCCGTATCAAATAGATTGAGGGTTTGGACATTAAGTAACAAATCCTGAGAGTATGACGTGTAAAGGAGATCATTTTTCACAAGCAAACAGCCTTCGTTTTCTCGCTTCAAAACGACATCCGTCACCCCCATTCAATCCACGACGTAAATCGAAACTGAGAGCGTACAAAAAATAATAACTTCGAAATAGATTCGAAAGAGCTCCGTAATGAATCGCCATCATTTTCCGTTTATTCTCCAATCAAAAGTCCCCATACAAAACATCTGAGCGGTCCATTACGTTCTTCTTTTTTTTTATTCTGTTCCGCTTCATCGACTCAAGTGGACGGAGCGAACACAAATTAAAGATGAACGAGGATGCTCCAAGAGGCAGAATCTAATACGGACGCGTCGGAAAGGGGTGTAAAAAGCACTCTCTTTGAAGATATGAGATTGAATAGGACGCGAAAAGAAGACAAACTTGAGTGTTGGAGAGAAGGAAGGGCAGGAAGTGATCGCGGACTGTTCGTAACACGAGCTAATGCAAGACATTAATATTCAAGTGCGAGAGAACGTATAACCGTTTTATCGCGAAGCTGAGGAGGAGGAGTAATGCATACTTTCAGGAAACATGTATTGGTTATAGTGGTGGAACGAAAATTATTACACCATTTTTATATTTTTCAAATGTTGCGCAACTTGTGGCTAGACAGTTACGCTCATTCATTCAAGTAGTTACCATATTCTTTGAGGCCTCTTCTGTTATTATTTAAGAAATTTACCAGTTAACGTAAGTTTACATGATTTATTTTGCGAATTACCCTAGGCTTGTCTGCCTTTCCAAATTGAACTTATCCTATCAAATCATAACAAATCCTATCCTATTTCATTCCACCTATAATTCTCTCTCTTTTCCTTGCTATAAAATTATTCTCATTCTTGTAAACCATTCCCATTTAAATTGAGTCATAAACTACGATTGTTAAAGGAATTTAAAGATTAAGGTAGGTGATAATTGTGAACCCATTTTAATTCGCTGAGAATGACAATACATCCAGTGGCTGGTTGGAGAATCTTCCATTGTAATATTCGCGCTATCCGGCATTGCTATCGATATTTTTCCGCGTGGACTTGAAATTCAGTAAACCCTACTTCCAAGGGTGAGGCGATCAATTTTTTTCCAAATTTGCCATGCGTAGTACTCAAATTTGTGAGGAATATGATAGAATATTTGATAATTTCAGACATCACACCATCACAAATATAAATTTCGGTGTAAAGCCTTATAAAATTATAGCTTATTTCTACGTGAAATTCGGAATGCTTTACCCGCCAGCGCCGCGAGTGGTGACTAGCGTAAACTCATTTAAATGCGCGGGTAATGCCAACACATCTAGAGGCAGACTAGAGATGGGGATGGAAAAATGACGGTCAAAATCGATTCTTCGAACAATCGGTTTTTAATCGAAACGAAAAGCTCGAGTTTACAAATAAAAATTGACATTTGAACATAACGAACAAATAATCGATAAAATTGACGGTTTATTTGGAAAAAAATATAGTTTGTGAAAAAATGTTTATTATTCATTCGAAAAATACATTTCAGGCGTAGAAAATAATAAAGGGGTAGGGTTAAAGAGTGACCAGCCATCGTTTTTCGCTCTTTTGAGGAAAAATATAAACTAGAAGCTCCAACTTAATATTAAATTTAACATTCATATACATAGATTTTATAATAATGTGATGAAATTGGTTCTTAAAAAATTACAAAGATATATGGATCTAACCAAACTGAAATGTCTTAAAACACTAGGAATGATGGTAGGCCTATTTTAACGCGACCCCTTGAATTATAATTGTTGGATATGCCACTGTTTTAAAGGAAACCCATATTCTAGATTTTTGTGGCAGCTCTTTATACCACCTCCTAAACCCCCTCCTATACCATTCCTACACCCCCCTTCCCCTCTTATATTTTATGTTATTATATCCTTACAAAATAGTGAACAGTGTATTCATCCCTTAAAATCTTTACCATTAGCTACCATATGTCATAAAAAACGAAGAAAAATGGTTATTTTAATGTTTTTTCAAGTTTTTTTTTCAATTTTCACCCCCTAAATCTTTTCAACCCAAGTGTAGTTTGTCTCTCTCTTGACCCTAATTGCCTTAAAACGTCAGTTTTTTTCAATCAGAAGCAGATAACATTAGTAAAAGTCACTTGAAAAGCGATAAGTTTATAAAAGGGGTTGTTTTCCCCAATTTAGAGGTTGCGTAAAAATGGAGGGTGATAGAAAAAAACGGAGGCCATTTTCGGATTCAGCGACACAAAATTAGCCATAAAAACCCTAAATTGTAGCGGGGCATTTTTTGAAATATTTTTTTGCAGCACAGTGTTATAAGTAGTAAAAATTTACCAATACGTGTACACTAAAAGTTTTGGGACCACCGTTTAGAACCGCTCGGATACACCAAAAATTTTTGAAAGATAAACTGATTGAGAGGCTTCCTTGATGACCGAGGGCGTGACTTTCCAATTTTACCGGCCTTAGAGAAAAGACTTTCACTCGGAACGAATGACGTTATAATAGGCCGACAGTGATGCAGCTGAGATCAAACAAATTGGTCAAGATCGAAGTTGAAAAAACGAGTTAGGATCGTAACTCGAAGATCACGACTCGATCTCGATTTCCTCGGTCTTTTACTTTTAAAACTCGATTTTCGATTCAAATCGAAATCGATTTTTCCACCACAAACTGATACAAATCTCTAAATCTAAATACAGCAATAAAAGATCAGACATTAGCAATCTAAATATATTTTTTCATTAAATATACCCAAATTGATATGTATATATGATGTTGTACTAGCTTAGTTACAATCGGTAAGCAAAGTGCAAATAAGGTATTTAAAATTCATATATCTTCATTTTCATTCATATAAAATTGAATTATTTTTATATTTTTAATTGTGTTATTGTAATAAAGTCTGATTGTAGAATGTAAGGAAATAGACCTTATTGTGAATTGCAGAGGGAAGTGCTTGAAGGAAAGGGAGGCTCCCAGAATGCCCCCTAAGTACAACATGGAAACCTACTTTAATCGGTAATATACTATAATAATATTGTATAAAACATTGCAGCAAACTTTCATGCCTCCATGTATTAATTTATTATAACCATCATGATTCATAGCCTTGAAGAATATATGAGATATATCGAAACGTCGGCAAACAATTTTGCATATCATTCTCAGACCTGAACTCCAAGACGCTATTCGTCATTAATTATTCGAGGTAACTCGATTTTCGATTTTTATCGAAATCGATTTTATTCGTAATCGATTTTATTCGAAATCGATTTTAATCGGAATCGATTTTTCTATCACCAAGTGAGGAGTCCTCCGTTGTGATGTTCGTGCTATCTGTCCTTGGCATCGAGATTTTTCCGCGTGGACTTGGAATTCGGTAATCCCCCCCCCCCCCATTTCAAAGGGTGTCGGAGCGACCGAGGAAGTCCTCGTAAGAGTATGATTGAGGATGGAGTGCCATAATTTTCTTTTCTGCCGCTTTGTCCGGTGGCGTCCTGTGATTTGACCGCCGCAGCTGCCCACACGCCGCGTGGGACTAAGCACATTTAACTTCCCGCGCCGCCGCGACATAACACCGACCGGACAAAGGCTCCCGTTTCCTGCCCACACGCCAACGCGAGCCACTGTCGCCTCGTCGTTTTATTTCATTTCGTCGGGGCGGCCGGGGAAAAACCAAAGGTTGGAAAGGACTGCACTGGCCGGCCGTGCTTTTAAGGCCACCCACGCTGGAGAATATCGTGGTGAAATTCATAAGAGAAGGTCCGTCATGAAGGCGTGATTTAAAACGCGTGAAAAAAAATAGTTTAAATAGGGTGGTTTCCTATTATTTTTTATTGCCTAAATTGAAAGATTATTACTCCTGGAGTACGTATTTCACGCTTTTAGATTTTTAAATGACGATATCAATTTTTCGCAATTAAATGAAAAGTGAACATTTTCAAGCTCGCGAAAACGCGACGGGTAAGTATGAATGCCGGGAAAACTCCCGTGTGACGTCGTTCTGGTTCCCGCTGCCGCAAGTGAGGTGACCTTGGAGTGAGGCACTGAGCTCTGATACGACGCAGGAACCTAGCAAATAGCAGAGTACCATGCTAGCTGGTAGCTCTTGGCTTAAATAAAGATTATTAATACCTTATCAAACGAGGAAAACTTTCCGACCTTAGCCAGTTTTAATAGGTGATTATTAAGACATGTTTCCCTGAGCTCTGTGCCTCATGCACGCATTGGTAACCTCAGGCGATGTAAAACTCCTATCTCCTCGTATAGAAACTAGGTTCCTCTGACGTCACGTGGAGTGGCATCGCATGGGCGCCAATCTGGCCTTTTTCAAATGAGGATAAAAATTGACCCTTGCCATTCGTCTAAACCGGTATTTCTATAACCAAATAATTTGTATATTATGAATACACTAATGATGGGTAACGAATCGCAATCAATGTCTTTCGTTTTCTTTGATGAAGGAAACTACTCTATTGAAGAAATTTCTCTCGGGTCCTCCACCGGGCTATCTTCTCTAACTTTCGATGCTTTGACCACCGACACGTTAATCTAAATTTACAGTATATTTCACAACGAATGAAATCATTGAGGAGGCTTCCGCGGTGATTAAATTGATGATTCGTTTCCTGGTTAATTCCGCGTCGACTCATTTTTGGCGGACGACAGTTTCGGGCGCGTTCCAGCTTTCGCCTTCGGGTCTTCTTTTGGATCATCAATTCAGAACGAATGGTCAAGCAATTATAATTAAATTAATGGTATTACGCTGGTTAAGGTCGCATAAGCAGTAGGTCAGCGACAACGATGTGAGAAAATCGTGAGGTTTCACTGATGGAGAACAGGAGAACCAAATGTTTCAATGCACTGCAGCATCATACCTTCCAGATGAGGCTGCATTACAGTGAAAAATATAGACTTAAAGAAAGTTTTATTTTTTAAAGTGGAATGCGCAAAGTTTTCTTACTTCCTGATAATGACTAGGACATATTAACCCTTCCTATTCCTGGAAGCGCCCGATTTTCCTATAGTCTAAGTAAACTTAAGCCTAAGGCCTCAAGAGCAGGAGGGGCCTACATTCAAAGTGTTGGCAAAAATATTACTACACTATTCTTAAAACAATAAATACTAAACGTAGGGGATCAAGTTGGTGAAGTGGCTAGTGCTGGATTCCCATCCCGTGGGCTTGGGTTCAAATTCCGGCGGAGGTAGAGAATTTTCATTAACTGCCCGATCCCTGCATGAATGGTATGTGGAGGAAATTCAAGCGCAACACGCCGTCCGTCGGATGGGACGTTAAGCCGTGGCCCCCTTGACGCCTACGTTAAGAGCAGGCTAATGCCGACGCCGGGTTTCTCTCCACCCTTCCTTTCATACCCTTCCCTTATGGTGCAAATGACCTAAGCTGTCAGTCGCCTCTTCCAAATATCATACCAACACTGAACATAATACAAGGAGAAATTCTACTCGTCTATGTAGGTACGAAAGAGGATGTCTATTTGTCTACCCGCCATGTGTTTCCATACGGCTGCACGGATTGCGACAAGAGTTGCTACATAGGTGCATCTCATACTCCCAAACCCCGTAGTGTTACTTTCGATTGCGTCCGACGCCTCCTTTGGGTCGTTTTCTCATTACGGTTCTTCACTTCACGTCACACAACTTTCTGCGGTTGGACCTCCTGACAGATAGGCACACTTTTTGACACGCTCAAAGAAAAAACAAAAATCCTATACGACCATGAAATCCAAGCTTCCCACTTTTCCGGGTACAATCCTTCCCAAAACAACGCCGGGTGGTCTACCTGTATGACTAACTAGTTTGCCTGCCTCGGTGGCGGCGGGGTAAAGCCCTCGTCTGCCAAACAGGATGTCGCGGATTCGAGTCCCGCCTAGGTAAGTTACCCCTATCCAGAGCATAGTTACTTATGCATGTTTAACTGTTGTACACCCCGTGTTGATAACCCCGATATATAAGGCCGTATAGATATGTTTTCGATGGTATGTAAATAAATAAATAAGTAATAAACATTCATAAAAATGCATTTTTTCAGATCAACGTGTTTTGCTCATTGGGTCTGTGAAAGGGCCTCAAAATAAGTGAAAAAGCAATGGGCCTCTTTTCATGTAAATCCGGCACTATTCCTATCCACATTCTGCTGGATACGTACTTCTGGTGACTTAACAGTTCTCTTTTTCCCTTTCTGCTTCCGCTTTGTAACTCCATCTCCTCAACCATCTCTTTCGTACTTCCCTCCATCATTAATCCTGACCAAACTGCCCTTGCGCCGTCCTCTTCCCGGCCATTACCCTCCCATACGTCCGCAATACCCATCTCACCACTTCCTCGATGTACTGGCAGAGAAACAGCTGGTGCAACGATTCCCCAAGATCCCACGCATTTGCACGTAGGCTGCTCCTTTCGAAGAGGAAATTATTCGAGAGGAAGGAAACTGTTGGGGATTCAGTAGGGTTTGTCGATAAATTTCTGGCTTCTCACCCCCATGGATCCGGGTTCAAATCCGGGGGGTGTCAGCCATTCTATGAATTTCAATGAAACGTTGCTTTCTTTTCTTTTCCGAGTTTTCAGCAGATTAATAAGTTAAAAGGTATTGGCAATTTGACAAAAATTAATTTCGCGATCAATTTCAACCGGTAATCGGATTGGTGTGGTTTGTCAAAGTGCTGGTTTCCCATCCCGTAGGCTAGGGCTCAAATCCCGTCGGTGGCACAAAATGTTCAGAGACTGTCCAATCCACGTTTGAACACTATGTAGAGGACAGTTCAAGCCCAAGACTCAGTCCGTCGGATGGGACGTTAAGCCGTGGTCCTCTTGGCGCCTTTCATAAAGAGCAGACTAATGCCGACCTTCTTATTTCTTCCCTAATGGGACAAATGACTTTAACTGTCGTTGACTCCCCCTTTAAGATAGGTTCGACTTAAAACAGATTCCGCTTGGGATCACAGCTGATTTGGCGCACGCTGTCAACTGTTAAATTTCGCCTATTTGGTTTACAATCGCACAACATGTCATCAATTGTGTATTTATTCGCCTTAGTTGTAAACAAAACACAATTTAAGCGTAGAAAAGTTTACATGCCCTGATTACCTTTAAACTGATCTATCGACCGGAAATAATGAATAGTTAACACAGGGAGGAATTCGCTTTTCGATCGGTTCCTTGGCACGGATAAACATCCTAAATAAGGATATACTGACGTTTTAAATGATCAAGCGATACGGAGAAAAATCGACACCCGCGATATGTAGATAAATCTTAGCTGTAATAGCCTATCTATATCTATAATTCATCAGTATACATCCCCAACTAATGGTTATCAATCACTCAGAGATATAACCGGAGGGTTGCCTTGAATAAGTAAGGTAAATGTCATCCCAGACTAATTCACAGGAAAGCACTTATGTTATTTTGCTCCAATTTCGTATACAATCCGCTCATCTCTAATAATACCGTATATGTCTGGATAAAGTCCCCCCTTTTTTTTCCAAAAATGCCTGTGGCAAACCGCAAAAGCAAAGGGGGGGACTATATTCAAACACATTTTTTTAACTTTTCCCGAAACTGAAGCCTCAAAATTAGAGGGGGGGCCTATATTCAGAGGGGGACTATATTCGAAGAAATACGGTAATTGTGAAATAAATTTTGAATCATTACATTTTTACTATTTTTCAGCAGTTGATACCTTGTAAGCAATTGCTCCAGGTTTAATTTTGTGGAATTTATCAATCCGACTTCAGAATGGCGGTAATCCGTAGGAACCTTGGGAGATGTTAGCTGAATTTAAGTGTGGACAATTAGCGAGTTATTCATTATTTTAGAAGATAGCCATATAATGATTTAGTATTGTAGAAACCATAGTGGGAAAAAAGTGTAATAGAGTAAAGTGAATTTTTATTTCCCACTTCGCGGTTTCGCAAAAGAAAGACGCAAAAGCTAAACAGCGGATACTTCCTTGGCAACGAGGTGGTGTTATCCAAATTCCAAACTGATTTTATAGTTTTTAATAGACTTTCACCCTCAGCCACTTTTTAAGGCCAGGGTTTACAACAAATGAAAATCAATAACTTATCGAATTATTATATATATTCAATGATCATTCCTCACAATAATCTCTCCACCTCAGTCTCGTGAAAGTCCCGTGGCAGAAGATCCTGTTTTATTTCCTCTAAAACCTTCATCACCTCACCTCACCCTCAGCCACATTTTAAAGCCAGGGTTTACAACAAATGAAAATCAATAACTTATCGAATTATTACATATATTCTATGATCATTCCTCACAATAATATCAGTCTCGTGAAAGTCCCGTGGCAGAAGATCCTGTTTTCTTTCCTGTAAACCCTTCATCACCTCGTAGCTTCTGCAATGACTCCTAAGTAAAACACGAAAAATAAAATCACGCGTGCAGAGGGCAAGATGCGTCAGTATTTCAATCCCTCAAGTGGTGGCTGACTGAATGGTCTCTTCGGAGACTTGGGCAAATATTAATGCATGCGCTACATTGATTATATATGTTTCCGGCCCAATGACGGCAGATGGGAGCAGTGAGAGAGGCCGTGAAATTAAAAAAATCTTCCTATTTTCTCCCTCTGATAAATGGATCCTGCATAAGCGTCTGCTATCGAGATATCTCGGGAACGATTGGTTTCAACATCAACCGTTTCGAGCCGAGTTGTGATGATGCATATCAGACACTGAAATGAAGCATGGTACCTACAGTACTCGACCGCAGTTTTAAGTTTGCTGCAACGGTAACTCTGGGTCAATGAGTTCAATATCTACTGAAGCACGTCGAAAATTGTACAAAACCACGCTGAAATATATATTCTAAAAATTCCATTGAGGTAAATTACACAGTGGTACACATCAGATCGATTGTTAACTAGTTCACTTTGTGGAATTCATTGTAATAAGATAGAAACAGCTACAGTAATTTTCCACACTATTTTATTCATTCACTCAACCGAATGCAACGTTTACACGTCATTATCAAGAGCTGTCTCCACTGTGGTACAGAATCGGTAGTTTAAAAAAACTCTTTTATCACTAAATTTGAAAGAAAGGCAATTTAATTTTTTTTTCAGCACTCGCTAAAAGTTTAACCTTAAACACATAATTTATTAATTTATATGAATAGATGTACCTCAAAAATATATGTTTTTTATTGTTTTTAAGTGGCTTTAATAGCCTAATTTTTCACGGAAATTAGTAAGTAAAGATTTTTGAAAAAAAACTTGTGAATAAACTCTCAGTTTTTCTCGAGAGATTTCATCGACAAGAAAGCGAAACATTTCGAAACTTTACTGCTCATTTCCCAACTGCGTCGAACTGCTTAACGAAATCTATGATTTTTAAGAGTAGGCGATAGCAAATATCTCGTCCCTCATATTCGGTTGGCCTCACGCAATCATTTGGGTTTCCAGGATTTTCCAAAGCAGTACAATGACTAAAGCAAGTTCGGATGGAAAAATTAGCTGGATAGAAGGACTGGATGCGTAAATAATAAGAAAAAACTATTAGAGTCAAAGTGAAGATAATAAATAACTGAGGGAAATAGAAGCACACAAATTACACAATACTAGTAAATACTCAAGGAAAAATTCACAGATTCATAGCGGTAATTGAAATCTGAGAGGCAACATTTAATCATGGAGATTTGGGATGGGATGATTTGTTTCACAAACTCGTATGAGTCTTACACGGCTCAAATTATAAATAAGTCATCACTTTAAAGAATTAATCCGCTTATAATGACATATTTTTATCCAATATTTAATAAAATCGATGAAAAAAGTGATATTTAAAGAATTTCTTGTCCTTTCACAGTTAAGGAAAATATATTCGCTGTAAATAATTGCAAAGACTTGAGAATTTACACAGAATCCTAACGTGGTATCTTTAATTGCTAGTCAGAGAGAACTCGTACTTTCCTACGGCCTTAAAAGGGTAGGCCCATGTGTCATGAGAAAAAATTTATTAAAAATTTTGGACTCTTTAACCAAACGGGAATATAATACACAAAGGCATAATTTTAAATTTCCGTCAACTTTGAAATATGATTTGACAAAATAGGAGTTTGGAAAATCGGTGAAAATGGGTAAGCTAATTTTGCAGCAAGGTCATTCACGAAGGATTAGTTATTATTATAGTATTCTACCGATTAAGGTAGGTTTCCACGGAGTACTAAAGAGGTGATCTGGGAGCCTCCCTTTCCTTCCAGCACTGCCTTCTTTAATTCACTGTAAGGCCTACTCTCTTTCAATCTATCTAAAAATCCTATTCTTTTCCTTCCCCTCCCTCGTTTCCCCAACATTCTACCCTCCAACACCATTTTCAACATCCCCTCACCGCTAAGCACTAACTCCATCCAAACCTTCTGTCTCCTGCGTATCTCATCTAAAATCTTTCTCTCCTCGCCAACCATATCCAGCACTTCGTCGTTCCTTTTCCTCTCCGTCCATTTCACCCTCTCCATCCTTCTCCATACCCACATCTCGAACGCCTCCAATCTTCTCTCGTCTTCTTTCCTCAGAGTCCACGTTTCCGCACCGTAGAGAGCTACACTCCAGATCAAACTCTTCACTAACCTTTTCTTTAAACTCTTACACAACGATCCTCTAAGAAGCTCCTTCCTGTTCATGAATGCCTCCTTCGCTAATGCGATTCTCTTCCTTATGTCCTTACTACTGTATCCGTTTTCCTCTAACGTACTGCCTAAATAGTTGAATTGCTCAACCTGCTCAAGTTTTTCACCACCCACCTTTATCTTGAGTCTCACATTCCTCGCTCGTGATGCTTTACAAAACCGCATTACCTTAGTTTTCTTGTGATTAATCCTCATCCCAAACTCCTCGCAACGTTCGTATAACGCATCCACTAGGGCCTGAAGCCCCCTTGCTGACTGACTGATCAACGCCTGGTCATCCGCGAATCTCACGGATTTGAACATCATTCCTCCCACTTTTATCCCAGCTTCTAACTCATCCCACGCTTCCCTTACCATCTCTTCAGCATACACGTTAAAGAGCAGTGGCGATAGAGGACAGCCTTGCCTCACACCTCGGCCAATGCTTGCCCACCCAGATTCTCCGTCCGCTATCCTCACTTGCGCAGTCTGGGCCATATACAGATTACAAATCAGTCGTCTATCCCTCCAGTCAACACCTATTCTCTTGAGAATATCCATTAACTTTACCCAGTTCACCCTATCAAACGCTTTTTCAAAATCCACGAAACACACATATACGTCCTGCTCATATTCTAGGTTCCTCTCCACGAGGGACCTCATTATTGCTATTGCATCACGAGTTGACTTCCCTTTTCTGAAACCAAACTGATCTTCGCCCAAATACTCGTTTGCCCTCGCCTCCATTCGAGGATTAGTAATGTTCATTTATTCTTCCTTAAAAATTATAACACTAACCTAGAGTCCGTGAAGGAAGCCTGACATAACTTTTTAGGATATTCTTACATGGTTTTTTATGTTTAGCTAAGTTGATTTTTCTAGCCTAGGCAATCTTTATCAGTACCTAATACGCATATTGGTTTGCTGCAGTTTCTAAATCTATAAATTGGTAATTCGTCACGACAGGTAATTTATATAATTAATAATATCTCAAAAGATCTAACAGTCAAATTGCATCGAATAACACTGGGATGAAGTCGCTGAATTGCATTTATTGCATCATAAACCATAGGATAGCACAAATTTAATGCAAAAGCGAAGTACCACACACAACGATACATTTTTACAAATACACGGTACAGCAACCTAAATCTATCACAGGGACGTAGGAAGAGCTAAGACTTTTTAACCCTAAAATTCCATGAAAACTTCAAACTTTTCCCATACGCTACACGCATTCATTACGACAGTGAAATTGGACATAAACATTTTCAGCTTACATATCGATTAGGAAGGTTGGAACGAAGCAGAGGGAAAAGGTACAAAACTGATTTCGAGGTCGTAATAATGAGCTCACAAAGGTTTACGACCCCCAGTTGTACGTTTGATCCGACACCGCGCCGGGCAGTCATTTGAGAGCCTTCAGAGCTCGACTACGTGAAAATTATAGACCATCTTTTCCGCAGACGCTGAGAAGTTTCGAAGCGCGGAGATATTGGAAATCGTGAACACTGAGAAGAGATGATAAAGTCGGAGGAATACTAGAAGGGTGAAAACAGAACAAAAACGAGATGCATGCGCGTTGAGTTCGTGAAAGGTTCCATGAAAACCATGAACCGACAAGTTTCTTTACCGTTGAAATCCGAGGACTTTAAAATTTGTTACATACCCTTAGACACCGCGTGAGAACCACCTAATAATGGCTGCAATAACCAAAGTCATTCACCAATATTTTTTACTGTAGATTTTGAAGGCTTGAAAATAATTATTATTATTTTTACAGTTTTCTCCCGATTAAGGTGGGTTTGCATGGAGTGTTTGAAAAGTACTTTGACAGTCTCCCCTCCCTTAATGGAATTTCCTTCCCTATTACATTCATGATGAGGTCTATTTCCTTCCACTCTATCTAAAAGTTCTATTCTCTTCCTTCCTCTCCCTCATTTACGCAACATTCTTCTCTCTAACACTGTTTGCAAAATCCTCTCCCCGCTAAGTACTCGCTCCACCTATACCTATTGTCTCCTCCTCATCTCTTCTAGAAGCTGTCTCTTCTCACCCACCATGTCCAGCACTTCGTCATTCCTCCTCCTCTCCGTCCACTTCACCTTCTCCATTTTTCTCCACACCAACATCTAGTATGCCTCCACTCTTCTCTCGTCCTCCTTCTTAAGTGTCCATGTTTCCGCACCGTAAAAGAACCTATATTTTTCCCTTTTTCGATACCTCGCCAGCTCCTCGATCTATTTATGGCGCAAAATCTACGCATTAAACACAGTTGGTGGTTTCCGGCGATACTTTGCTGATCATTCTGAATTAATAATTAAAAGATTTGTTTATCCACATATTTTTAATTAAATCGTCTCCATGGTTTCGACTTTAAACGTACGAACATTAACGTTCTGCTACAGAATTTGACTTTAACCGTCGAAACCATGTCGTAAATAAAAATGACTTGATAAAAAATATGATCATAAATAACCATGATTTAATAAAAATTTCTGAGGCTTGTCAGTTAAAAATTCGGTTAACCTCATCTCCTGTACCATAACGTTAACGTTAACCTTCGTCCGTTAACCGTCGTAACCATGGTCGCGATTGAAAAAAATATTCTGTGGATAAAAAAGTTCAAGTTATTAATTCAAAATGCCCTTAACACTATCTAAGATAAGCTAATGATGCCGCAAAATTACGCCGATAGGGTCAACGCATACAGGTCACTGGAGGGAGCATAAGCCCTCAGACGTGAATCCAGGCCTAACGGTACTCTTGCGCATATAGTCCTCACACCGGGCCGTCAATTTGCCCTAGGTCTGCATGTTAAGAAAATATTTAGTTTTTCTGAAAACAGTGGCTACAGAGGACATATAAGGGTACGTCAATACTTTTTAGCGTGTGCATTTTCCTAGAAATTATTATCTAAATCGGGAAAAATTCCATTAGGCAGATTTATGCTATATTAAATTTGCATTCGCAGATGGTTTCCTGCTCGGCTCACGGGTGCAGTAACCGCTAAAGATAGAAGGATAACAGGTCTTACCTTCCACCGGCGAGTTGAAAAATAGAATAAAATAGACACATCAATGCAATACTGCATGAAATTTACGCTACACCTGATAAATATTGAATTTGTTACCTAAGGCGTTGCACTTGCTTCACCCCCTTCCTTTACCTCCGTGTGTAAACGCTTCTGAGCACTCCTCGGAACCGCGGAAGATAACAAAAGAAGGAGTACAGGGCGAGAGATGGACAATGGCGAAGTCCACAGAACAAAGGAGAGGGCAAGTGGAAAATCAACCCAACACGAAAAGAGAAGCGGCGGCAAGTCTGGTTCTTCCAGCTGCCTCTTCCGCATCGAGCAATTCCTCAAGTCACGTGACTTTCCTCTACCCCGTATGCCTTTCGGTCTCCAAAGAATGAAAAGAAAAAAAAACCTGACAGATATCCTCCCAAACGTGAAGCCATGGTGGCCATGAAAGCATTACGTAACATGATTCATGACCCTCTACCTCAAGCAGTGGCGGCGTAACTAGGAATATGTTTCGGGGGATGAGGGGGCCTAGGGGGGTGACCCCCCCCCCCAGACAACGGGGATTCGGGAAAATTTTTGGAATAATATCACCCCTGAAAATACATTTTATAACATTAATTAATGATACTTAACTTTAAGAAGATGTACATAAAATCTGTCAAAATTAGACAATAGATTCGATAATAACAATTATATTTCTTTATTTTTCTGAGCCTTTGGGGGGATCTCTCCCCTCATACCCCCCCCCCCCAATATTTACGCCACTACCCTAAGGTGAGACTTCATTGAATCCTATGTGCAGACTGGATTTTCGAATCTACCTTCGCTAATACCAATGAATGAATATTTATTCATGCTATAGTGTAATTCACGACTATCAATGGGTGAATGCTTATTTACGCAAAGTAGGTGACCCTAAAGAGGAAAATTAAAATTACTAATCACTACACAAAAAATCGAAAAGGATAAAAACAAATAAATCAATCGCTTAAAAAATGGGAAAAGTTATAACAATAGTAATATATCCAATTTAACACTTTCCCGTCGAATACAATGAATGAATATCTTTCGGGTTACCCTGGCGGTAAGAATTAATATATCAGTAAATTTAAATATAAATAAAACAGTACTTTAACAAAAAATGTAAAGCAAATATACTTACTGAAACGCAATTACACGAAGAGAGATTTTCCAAAGAAAAAAAGAAAAATTAAAGGACGACATTTCCTTCGACGCTATGCTGTAATCTATAGGTTTTAACGGTAGATTACCAGCAATCCACGAAACACCTTGCTTGACGGGGCAGACAAAACACTCACTCAGTGTTTCCAACTAGAAGGTAGGCTTTAATGGTGAGGGTAGAGCTCAACTCATACAAAGACTCAGGCAGGTAAATATCACATATTAAAAGTAGTGGACCAGCTTACACCCCTCGTCCGCTTCGAACGGCGAGGATTTTTGATAGAGGAGAGCAAAGGTTTAAACTGGGATATGAACCCGCTATACTTCGGTTAAGTGCTGAAATTAAGTCATAGCTGGAACTCAGTCCTCCAGGAGCCCGGGTAGCTCAGTCGGTAGAGCATCAGACTTTTAATCTGAGGGTCCAGGGTCCAGGGTCCAGGGTCCCTGTTCGGGCGTTTTTTTTATTTGAGAATGACTTTTGAGAAGTTCGCGTCATCATTCCATGATTTCAGAAAGTAATTTCACGAATTCTTTGAGGCTGGTTTGGACAAGCTCTGTAAAAATAGCAAGACACCCATTTTTAATTGATCCATTGGTTTCGAAGATAGTACAGATTTATGTTGTTTACAACAAATCCATCAATTTTTGTGGTAGAAACAATTTGTTTTCTGCAAACAGTTAATAACAGATCTTTTTTACATCAAAATTCCAAGTTATTGGAACAAAAACTATAGGAGTACTAAAGTTCGTCAACTTGATTTTACGCGCAAAAAACGGGTAGTTTTTTCGGAAAAAAATTGAGTACAGGAAATGATATCGGCCAAAAAAATATTCAAAGTAAATGTTTCAATGCAGAAATAAATTGTATATTGATTGCCTTTTATTGCATTGAAATTGATTGCTTCGTTAAGACGATAGAGCTCCTCAAACTTGGGTGTCTTGTTTTATTTTACAGACAGTAGGTAGTCATTGTCTTGTGAATAAAAAAAATTTTGGGTAAGGTATTACCTATCTCTGGACTACCCCGAACACCGATGATATTTTGTATTTTGTCCCGAAAACATTTTCTAAGATATGTGGGCCGAAGACTTCACCTCAGACTTTGTCACAAGCCAAGCGCTCAGCCTGCCATGCTACGACGCATCATAATAATACAAGTTGGGAGACATGTGTGTCTGAAGAATTTATTTATTAACACTTCACTTGACTTAATGAAGACCACGGGAAATTCGACGAAATATCATCCGATACGTATTGTTAGACGCGGAGAAAGACCCAAAAATCATCCCCTGCAACTTCGAGACAACGTAGGAGTGTTCCTACGAGCATAAAAGTTAACCATCATATCACAAATCAACGCAAATAACTTTAAAAACTAATAGTGCGCTGTCATAATGTTCGTAAAATGTTGGTCTCATTCACCTTTACCATACTAAAATGTTACATTTTGAACGATTATGGCTTGCCCCCCCCCCCCCCTAGTTTTGATTCTATGTACGCCATTGTCTACACTGACCATTACATACTACATTACTACACTATTTCGCTTAAATTATTTAGGGTAGACTAAGAACTCAATTTCAAAATGTTTTTTTTTTTCAAGGAAAACTCGCACAATAAGAATGCATTTACGTTATAACCATTCTCTCTTTTTTATTTTGATTGAGGAAAACTCCTCTTAAAGGTGCGCTGATTACTGAATAAACATACTTTTGCGGCAACCTCAGCAATTATTTACTCTTCGCATTTCGATGTTCAATCCGCGGAGGACGAACAAATATTTAATAGACGCTCCCCTATTACACCAAAATCATGTTTGTGACTGAGTTTAATTCCACTCCGTTTCGTAGAAGTGAATATTTGCTCCTCGTGATTAAGCTTAGACGCCGAACATGGAAATGTAAACACGAAAGCCGGCAGCCACTCCACAGAATGTCTTGGCTGATATCGTACGTAGACTAAAGTTTTCCTTTTCATCTTTTTGTATTTTGGAATGCAGCGGCCATCCTCCAGGTCTGTCACGATCTTCCTGAATGCATAGGTGCACGATTTAGCACTATGGCAGGAAAAAGACAACGCATATACCTATTTATGACGCTAAAATTTAGGCGCCGTTTTAACAAAGTACAAGGTCATCAAAAGTTAATGGTATGGCTTGAGTAAATCATAGGAGGATAGCAGGAATAGGTCGGCAGCGATTTTTTAGAGGCTCCCCGATCCCTGCTTGAGTGCCTTGAGGAGGGCACTTCAAGTGCAGAACTTAGTCCGCCGGATGGGACGTTAAGCCGTGGTCCCCTTGACGCCTTTAAGCGCGAGCACATTGAAACCAATTAATTGCTCAAATAACTGTTTGAGACGACGAAGTCGAAAAATAAGCGCGCTATGAAAGTAATATGCGCTCTTGAAAGCATTTTTTATTAGTTCAAGAATTAGTGTCATGGTTACGTTCAAATTTAAGCTTTTTTGCCGCACAAGGTATGCTTAAGCCTATTAATGCTTGTCACGAAACATAACCAAATATTTAGCAGCAATACATTGACTCGTTTTTTTCCTTAACAGAAGACCTCTTCCTCTTTTCATAACCATGGATTGACATCCACCCTATTCATAACATCAACAATTGGTTAAATGTTTCATTAAAGTCCTCTGGTTTATTAACACAGTTTCCAACAATATATTGCAACAATTCTGGATGACGACGTAAAGAAAAAATGAGTGCCACGTGACAATGGACAATAATTCTTGTTGCCGACGGGAAACAAACAAAAAGAGAGTATTGTAATAAAAATAGTTGCGTCGGTTGTAAGCGTCGTGGCTCCCACTTTTTCGCACTAAGTACTTATAAATTGTGTTCACAACGTTTATGCAATTTGATTTGTGAAGCAATTGTACTTATCGTTGCTCCCGGTTTTTCTTCGTGAGCAATAACCCTGGACAATTGTGCCAATAATTTGTGTTCATTTGATTTGTGAATTAACAGTAGGTGCCATCGCGTTGTTCCCGATTTTCTTCGTGAGTACTTTTCATGTAAAGCGTGTTTGCAAAGTGTGTTCATGTGTTTTGCTGAATTAAAAGTGAATGTTACAGTACATTTGAAAAATTTTCCTATGTATTGTTCTTTTTTTCTGAAGTATTCTCTCCAGTTGTAAGCGAAATTACGCAGACTACCTCTTCGTCCACCTAGAGTTTGCCCTATCATTCTAATAACAGTGTGATTTGAGATCACGCCTTCCCTAGTGAGTTATCTACGTGCATTCCTGCGTCATTTACGCCCATTTCTTCCTGTCAACAAACGGTCATACTACCCTTTTCCTGTTCCCGTCCTCTTCGCCTTATCTCGTACAATTTGGATCGCAGCCACGGAGAACTCCCCTCCTCGCCAAGACCGTTTCCGCAATCTAAAATATCCTACAAGCAACTTTGGCGATGTCTCGACTCCAAATAGCCCCATTACGATTTCCTGAGATTCTCCGCTCGCCCTATACGAAATGCCCGTACCATCGAAAGTTGTTCACCACGTCATTCGCAATCGGACGAAATCACTTCCAAAAGTACCATCGAGACTTGGCCATCAAAGTTCTAGCCCTTTTGGTCGAAAACTTTACGACGATGAGAGTAGTTCTGACTTCGATGGGGGCATTGATCAAAACTTGTGGTAGGTGAAATTTTTTTTCGGATTTTATGATTTTTTTAATCATCATCATCACTGGTCAACAATCCTAGGATTGGTTTGACGCAGCTCTCCACTCAGTTCTCCTATCAGCTAATCTTTTCACACCTACGTATTTCTTCTCTTTCACATCTCTCTTTACTTGTTCCATATATTTTGTTCGAGGTCTTCCTTTTCCATTCTTGCCTTCCACTTGTCCTTCGACGATTGTCTTCATCAGGCCATCATGTCTCAAGATGTGGCCTATAAGGTTGTTCCGTCTTCTTATTAAGGTTTTCATGAGGCTTCCCTTCTCTCCTACCCTTCTTAGGACTTCCTCGTTACTAACTCGGTCGATCCATTTGATTTTCATCATTCTTCTGTAGCACCACATTTCCAAGGCCTCTATCCTTGCTTTCTCCGCTGCGGTCATTGTCCATGCCTCACTTCCGTATAGGAGCATACTCCAGATGTAGGTTCTTATAAATTGTTTCTTTACTTCCATATTTAAGTTTCCCGCTGTAAGCAGGTCTCTCTTTTTTTTAATAGACAATATTATATTTTTGAGAAAGAAAGTGCTAGATTTGGTTCCATCCAATATTTGTTCGTCCACCGTGGAATGACCGTGGAAATGCTAAAAGTAAATAATTGCTGAAGAGGCCGCAAAAGTATTCCTCAGTCAAAAGAAAAAGGAGATATTAGTTTGGTCTTGTATGAATTTTAATTGCGTGAGCTTTCCGTTAAAAAAAATTAAATTGTGCTCTTAGACTTACCTAAATAACTTATCGTAGTAATGTGGTATATAATAGTCAGTGTAGATCCAGCTGTAGATATTATTGATACGAAGAAAGAGGTTGCTGTTATTTGCGGTCATTTGTGATGTAATGGTTAGCTTTTAAGCCCATAGGAACACTCTTACGGTGCCTCGGAGTTGCAGGGTATGATTTTTGGGTCTTTTCCCGTGTCTAGTACTACGTATTGGATGATATTTCCTCAAATTTTCCGTTGGCTTCACCAGGTCGAATGAAGAGTTGACATATAACTTCTTCGGAACATAAACACGTCCCAACATGTATGCTTAGGATGCGTCGTAGCATGGCAGTCAGAGCGCTTGGCTTATGACAAAGTCTGAGGTGAAGTCTTCGGCTGGATTTGGGTGAGTAGAAGCAGCTTCTAGATGAGATACGGAGGAGGCAGAAGGTATGGATGGTAGGAGTACTTGGCGGGGAGGGGATGTTGAAAACAGTGTTAGAAGGTAGAATATTTGGTAAACGAGGGAGGGGAAGGAAAAGAATAGGATTTTTAGATAAGAGTGAAATGGAGTAGGCCTTATTACGAATATATGAGGGAAGTACATGAAGGGTTTGGAGATTGCCTGAGTACCTCATAAACACTCCACATAAACTTATCCTTTGTAACCTGTCCTATGTAACTAATTCGTGGCCGTTCCTTGTACTTCTTCCCTTCCACCTGTCCTTCTACGATGGTTTTCATCAGGCCATCACGTCAATGTACAGTGTAGCCATGGCGAATTTATGGGGGTGGGGGGAAGCTATAGCCCCCCATTGAGTCGAAACATCCACTAGATAAAATCGAAACTTTTGGAGGTTAACTCTATGTTCAAAAGTATTTAGTTATATTTTCCGATAAATTTAACTACTATGACGAATTTAAATACAAATAAATTTTTAACTTAGGCCTTATTTTCAAGGCAATGGCACTCATAAAACGACCTGTCTTGAAAATCACAAATTTCCAAAATCTTCTATTGACCGGGAAGCAATTCCGTAGACCTCCGGTTTGTCCCCCCCCCCCCCCCCCATTAGTCCAAACCTAGATCCGTCACTGCAGTGTATTGTTTACTTATTACAATGTACCCCTTTCTCCATATCCACGTGTGATCTGATGAATTGCTTTCTTACTTTTTAGCCCTGCACTCTCAGCCGTCTTCCATCCATGCCCACATTAAATTCAGCAATCGACAGTCCCACCTTCATCCCCTTTCACCGCGAGGGGGACCCCCAGACCGGGTTCCTCAAACACCACGGGAGTCATTGGGTCGTTGACTCCCTCGATCGGCAGACTGGTTGGCTGACTCTCAAGCGCGCATCGAAAACAGCCACCGCGCCCCCAATCGGCGGCCAAAGGCGGCAGACGCGCGGACTTCGCATTCCCCACTCACCCACCCACCACAACCTTTCCCTTTCTCCCGCTGGCTGCGCTAGTGTGGGAGAAGACGTAAGAACGAGCGAAGGGATGGAGGCTGCGAAGGTGGCTAACAATCCCATCTCCTCGCATTCTTATTACGTGTCCAATTCGGACATGGGACTAGCTTTGCGGATTCAAAAACACTGGCTTGTTAAATCTGCGATCGATTTTCGATGGTGGTCCAGAATCTTCTACGTAACCTACCAAAACTGGGAGAAGCCTGGCTTAAAACTAAATTGACTGGACTGACTAGAAAACTATAAACTGTACAACACATTTTCCAGTGAAGTAAAAAAAAAAAACTTTTTGTTATGTCCACTTAGCTTAATGGCAAAAATTTGGTTATTTTAATAATTAATAATTTATCTCATAGTATATGCACTCTTTTTTTCTTGAATGATGAAGACGGAGAAGGACGGAAATAGTATTAATGTCAATAAATAAAGTGTTTGCAATCTTATCTTACCATTTAGAATAGAATTTTGATTTTAAACAATACGTAAAAATCATACATAAACCTAAGCTCAGAGGTTACGGGTCCTGCATTTATGATACCTAGTTCGAAACATGCAAATGAATCATTTCTATCGTACTAAATGAAATAAATCTTTCAAATTTGAAACTGGGCAAATAGATTTTCCAATAATTTCATTAATTAAAAATGCATTGTTTTCCATTGATGACAAATACTTATTTTTCAGTCTCCTACCCATGAACTTTACTTTAAATTCTAAGGATGCGTATGGTGATTAAAGCGGGCAATTAGACGAAATTTCCCTTTTTTTGCTGGGAGGGATTTAGTAATGAAGTAAAGGAAGTTTTGTTAGTTTCATTTGGGCATGAAGATAAATGATGTTTCGGAAATGAAATAAGGTAGTGAAACGACATCTTGAAAGTACCTGCATGTATATTCATGGAGAGATAAATATATGAGACATGTTCAGTTGCGGGAGATAGCCAAGGGGAAGATGATCAAATCTGTGAGGAATGAACGGCATGAAGAAATATGGGACCAAAGCCAAGTAAGCATAACTAAACGCGGCAAGGACGAACTTTGGTACTATAAGCATGTATATAGATAGAAATATAAACCGAAGCAGGCAAACTTCACTGGCTGGCTTTATAGACAATTAAGTGATAACAACACAATGGAAATTCGGATCACAACGCCACCACGAAGGAAAATGTACGACAGCGCCGTTCTGTGTTTCCAGCATTAAAAAAAACCAGCTCTTTTCGTGTATAAAAGCCCAAATGAAAACTCACAGGATGTATATAAAATATATGTATTTATTTTACTAAATTTGGTAGTATTAAAATTAGTTATTTTCGAGTTGAAGATAGCCAAAGGTGCTTTGCTCGAAAACCTTCAAAAACTGTTTCTTATCTTCGTTAAAACTGAGGTAAAAACCAATATAATGTGTTCATAATGTAAAAATGTTACCCCATACCACACTGAATTGAGCAAGGAAAATAATGATGTAATTATGTTTTCAATGTCCATTTTGATTTATTCATATCTAACTAAAAACGATGCAACTCTGCGCCAACCGTAAAAGCATTACACGATGAGGTAATTCTTTACCGGAAAATTATCTGCGTAAAATTTTTCGGAATTTCACTACCTAAAATTGTTGTACATCAGCAACGATTTAACGAACCCGTTCATCGACGTCAGGGTTAATGAATTATTTGAATCATCATTGAGTTTATTCATCCTGACGACGATGGACGAGTAATCTGTTGAAACATTCGTGATATACAACGATGGAAACCGGTGTAAATCCTGAAAGGACTTTACGTGGAAGCATAGCTCTTCAGTATTAGTAACTGTAAGTATCTTACTATTGCATAGGATAGAGCGCAAAGAACAACTGCTATTTGGCTCTTCCAATTTCAGTATTTGGACCTGAATAAAAAAAAGATTGCAAAAAATTGCAATTATTCATGGAAAAAATATATTGATGAGTTAAACAAAGGTTTCCGGCTTCCCATGGCGGAAATCATGATATATGGTGAACGAATAATAATAAAAATATGTAACTGAGGACGAAACACGGAGTCAAAACCATGGTTGATGCATGGGATAGAACCAAACTACAATATACGAAGTGATTTATGAGTTTACAGATTTTTACGCATAATTTGACGACAAGAGCTTCCAGCACACATACTTGTTTGAAGCTATGAGTTCCCATGAGCATCCGAAAAACACTGCTTAAAAATTGCCTCGAAAATCTGAGCCTTATTTGTCAACAAATAAAATCCAAACATATTTGATAACGCACAAAGGTTAAGAAAAGACTTTGTGCATCATGAAGGAGTTTCACCATGTTACGCCAACCACCATCGCATTTATATTTGATAACATTACAAGATTTAAACACGCGCTCATCGATTTGTATGCACGAAGAAAAATTGCTACTAAAAAACTTCGACAACGGAAATAAAGTCCATGTCAGAAGATTGAACTGAAAATAGATTCTTACCATGCTCATGAGATCCAAAATTAGCGTATTAGGAACTAGAAAAACTCTTGACTTTGGGAATTACTGTCATCTTTTCTTTCGTTTTACAAATGGATTTCTTGTAATGGAATGAAAATGGAATCTTAGTTGATTTGAATGTTAAAAACAGTGGAATTGCAACGCAAGCTAACAGCTTTTGGCAGAAACACCAATAAAGAATAAATCAATGCGTAAGTGTACCAACATAACCTCATGGCTGATCCACCGCGCTGTCTCCCGCATGGAGGTCACGCAGCTGGCAGCACATACCGACGTATTTTCGTCCCGGCATTTGTGGCGGGAGAATTCAGATAGTTCCAGTATCCACCTATAGGTGTAGCATCTCGACGCGCCAAGAATTCTCCGCAGACGTAGTTCATCAACTGGGCGCTAGGTGGCAGGAAATGCCATTCCCTCAAATCCCGGCTCGGTCAGCTGTTCGTCTGGCACGTCACACTGCTGGAAGCGTGGCGCTGTGCATTTGAAAATGAGGTAATGCAACCTCTCCTCCACCAGCGGTGGATTTACGGGGGTTTACGGGGGTCATGACCCCCTCCCAAATTTTATCAATATTTTTGCTTGCCATAACCTTTTTCAATGAATTATTTTCACATTCTGTCATAATGAATATTAATATTTCATAATTATTGTAAATTTCAAGAGGGCGAGTCAATTCTTCTCCATTGCTTTACTTCTTAAATATCTAAAATTGTCCAAATTCATCTGTTGTTAAGAAGAAAAATGAAATTTTAGGCTAAAAATGCGTAAAATAGAGTATTTTTTTTATTTGTACGGGAGAACGCCTCAAAGCACACTACACTCCCCGGACCCTGGTCGTGACCCCCCCAAATTTGATGGTGAATCCACCCCAGTCCACCACCACAGCTTCACGAGCGAATG
Source organism: Ischnura elegans (assembly GCF_921293095.1). Taxonomy (NCBI): domain Eukaryota; kingdom Metazoa; phylum Arthropoda; class Insecta; order Odonata; family Coenagrionidae; genus Ischnura; species Ischnura elegans. The sequence goes on along the minus strand of NC_060257.1, from coordinate 34,443,832 downwards.
ATATCAGCCCGGCAATAGTTAAAATATTTAAGGGTAGTCAAGATGAAGCAATACAAGAACAATCGTATACAATCACAAATTTGAAGGAAAGCACCAACCGTATGAAGGGAACCAAGTTTTTTTTTTGTGAAAATTAAAATTCTGCAGAGGAACCTGAAAAAGTAACATTGCACCTCCCCAAATAAGACATCACCCAAAACCTCTTTCATTTAATTCATCCTGTTTGGGTAATTGTAAAAATTGTATTTTTTTGGCAAACAATCGTACGCATGCTGTGAGAGAAGCCTCAGATTTTTCTTTACAGATTAATTTCCTTTAATCATTTTAAGAAACGTGCAGAAAAAAATGTCATTGAAAAGTAACAAGAATTTTAATACATAACCACAAAAGGATGCGTATTGCGTTGTCTAAGGAATAATTAAAATTTGACAAATTTAATGTTAAATCGACCATCAAAGTAAATTAAATACTTTATTTTTCAAAACTAAAAGCCTCGGTGTGAAGGCAGAGACCAATCAATATCCCATTTTTATGCACAAAAATGCTATATCACAGATAATTTAATTCTTACTCTGTTTGATTTATTTTTTAAAATAGAGGAAGAACGCACGCAAAATATTTTAAAAGTGGTGAGAAGAAATTTCGGCAACCACGCAAATAAAATACTGAGAAGCCAATAATTTACAGTAGAACGAGAAAAATAGGTTAGAGGTTTGACCAAGACGGAAGTCGATCAATGTTTGTAGAAACTAAAAAGATGCCTTAGTTAGATAGCTAACAAAACGTCGCAGACTGAAAATTTGATTCACATCGCCACGAATAGCTTGGAATATAAATCAAAACTATGATGCAGTAAGCAGAAATATAATCTAAAATAACTAGAATGGGGTCATTATTATCATACCAATTCGTGAGAAGGAATGGAAACTCAAAATGGGAGTACGAGGAAATGGCCTCATTTACTCCTAAAAGGTGACTATTGGATTTAAAAAAAATTGCTTTCTCTAAAGTAGCTTTAAGTAAGATTTAACCAAAATTCACGACATCCATCGAGGTTAAAGTTTAAAATAAGCGTACAGAGAATATGAACTGTCAAATCCTTACAGATTTACTCAATTACTTACTAGCTTTTCTAGCTAACCATTCCTTGTAACTAACGTAACTGTATACATATTCATTTTTTTAAGGAACTGACGTGAAATGAATTCAAATTAAACTTTCACGTGCGTAAAGTTCAAAAACTAGTCCTCCGACCAGCCTAAGATTAATTTTCATCATGATTCTCCACGCATTGTATAAATTATGCAGAGGCAAGCTTAACTCTGAGAACTGGACAACTAAGTTGGGGTCGCTGCACACAATTTCATGCTTACGAATTAAAAAAAATAGTATTACCTTAAGAGCTAAAATACAAGTATAGAAGTGAGGAAGAAATCCTACACATGGAGCATGTTTCTCAATGGGAGCAAGGGTTGGATTTCGACGGGTGCAGAAACGTCAAGAGTGGCAATATCCGAAATGAGGTTCTATCAATGAATGATGAAGATAAAAAGGATCGACCGAGTAAGTTATGATTAAGTACTAAAAAGAGAGGGAGAAACGAAAAGTCTTCTAATAGTATTAAGGAGAAGACGGGACTTGACTTAATTGGGCACATTTTGATGCGATATGGCCTGGTAAAGGCAATCGTCGAAGGACAAGTGGAAGGGTAGAAGGGCAAGGGACGGCCCCGAATGAGTTACATAGGACAGGTTATAAAGTATGTAAAAGAGAAGAAATTTGTAGCTATGTAAAGGCTAGCCGATAGGAGAGATGAATGGAGAGCAGCGTCAAGCCACTCCTAGAATTGTTGACTTATGATGAACATGATGATATATAATGAGCCTGGCGTTACATATCATTGGTATTCATTGAGTGTATGGTATGGTTATTCTACAATCCAGAGGTGCCTAGACCAGTATGATATGCGTAACTAATTTCTTTCTTTTGAAATACGACTTATGCTATTGGATTAGTTTATCATCACGTTGGCATTCCGCCAAGTAGTTACCGGGAAATGGTTCATCTACATACAACCTCCCCAGCCTCTTCAATACGGGTGCGACTGGGTTGCTAGGACATCTGCCGTAAACAAAAAAAGGAAAAATAAGAATAGAAAATGCGTGTGATGAGCATTATTTTGTTCAACCTAGCATTTATTAAAGGCCTTTATTGTTCGGGAGAGAAATGAATTCCCATGAAAATCCGTTCGACAAAATATCTCTCTTAAGTTATCGTTTCCCTCGGATCTAGAAATATAGCGAGGTTCAAAGACGATTTTCTCGCGTCAAGCCAATCTTGAGATTGTTGAAATATAATTATGATGAGTATTACCTTTTCCGAAGTGAAGTACAGTGAGGAAAAAATGCTGAAGCGATTGAAATGTTCTGGAGGTAGTAAGGCGCGCGGAAGAGAAAATGCGCGGGATGCGCGGCCGGGAAACAAAGGAGGGCGAGCGGGCGAGGTGCGAATGGATAACTGTGGCTGGAAAGACGCCCCACGCCAAGGCGCGGTTACAATGACACCAGCGCGGCGACTCCAAAGTGGCGAATGGATAAAAAAATGAAATGACACTTCTTCCCACGGAAACTCGGAGCTCCTACTTGGTCAGGGCGGAAAATTGCCGGCTGAGTGGAGAGGGAAAGAAAATTAGCGGGCGACTTCAGGGGTATTGTGACACCGAGAAAAAGCGATTATCCGTTTCGAAACGCGGGTAATAGGGAAAGAAAGGAATGGAGTGCGGCATTATTTCCGGAAGGTGCTTCCTCCGCGGCCCACGTAGATTTTCTCAGGCTACGCCTAATAGTGGGAAGAGAAAATGGACGCGAGCCAACGGCTTATTCTGTACCGACAGGAACGGAAAAACGATCTTTATTTGAGGAAGGATTCAAGTAACCTACGAATGTAACATACATAAACCTACTCACACAAAAAACACACAGGGTAAGATCTAACAATGAACAAAATCGTATAACATACTTGGCGTTTCACGAGGTATCTGAAATACTGCAGGAGGTGGTAAAGGAGGATACATATTTTAAGTATAAGTTGTTCATAAACATGGGGTCGCAACTCCTTAGCTATGGCAAAGCAAACAATGAACCTCAAAATGGGTGAGTCTTTGCAATCGTATGGTTAATACTCGTTCATAGCTCTCGTTCAAAGATTAATTGTTTTAGACAATTATAATCACACATTTTCGTCCAACCTTAATTATGTAATGTCCTTACAAATCCAGAGCATTCAATAAAATCTCGAAAAGGATGGATACCCAACAAAATCGTTTCCATGGTAACTACACAGTGAATACAAAAAATGTTTGCGTTGCCATAGCTCAGTAACTAAGGAGTTGCGACCCCATGTTTGTGGACAAAAAATGCTTAGAATTGCCTCCCTTACCACCTACTATATTATTGCCGATTCCTCCTGAAACATCCTGTGTGTTTGTTTATGAGTGGGCTTGTATCAGCTGTTTGTGAAAAACAACGAGAACATGACCAGTGGAGAGACTATTTATGAATAGGTAATTCCTCATAAATACGAGGCACCAGTAAATAAATATTTTCGAAATGAGGGTTTTTATGATTTGAGAGCTTATGCACAAAAATATTTTTTCATGGTAGGGTATTGATGACAGAAGGGGGTTAAATATTTTAATTAAGGGTGTTCAAGCTATAAAAAAAAGCTTTACAAGGAATCTTCGACTTCATCCTTCACGTCATCTGTCGACTTAATGTTTGCACCATCCATAGCATATCTATGGGGATAGTTTGACAACCTCTGAAAGAAATGCACTACCGTGCAGTTCCTCAGATTAAGTTCGAGTTCTTAATATTAGATTAAATTCGAGGCTAATTCCGTCAAGAACTTAATTTAAAATACGAACACTCAGAAATCCGTGTATCCAGTTAAATACTGTTCCGTTCTACCCGCACGACTGCAATTTTTATACAAGTGACAAGTGCGTTGTGAGGTACCGTGTCGAAAGCTTTCATAAAACTTAGTGATGATCATGTCATCTAGACTCTAAAAAGACAAACTCAAATGAATCCGCAACCAATTCTACTATTAAATCCATTAAAAAATAAACCTATTCGTCAACGAAATGCAACGTTATCAGTACTGCACTAAATGCCCTAGTTTCCTCCCTCCTTTCTTAATGACCACCCGGAAAACATTTCTCCGATAAAGCATTATTACTCCGCTCTCCTAGCGAACACTCCTTATTTTTCGCTCTACTTTCATTTTCCCTCGTTAGGTTCCTATCTGGCACAGCTTCCCCACCCTTTTATTAGGGACCAGAACCGTAAATATCGAGCGAAACGCCACATTCCGGAGCGTTTTCCAATGGCCATATTTCAGAACGTTCCGCGCCGTCACCAGCTAATTTGTTGCCGAGGAACACGCCATATTCTCGGGGTAAGGGTTTTAATCACCTTAACTTTGAACGAAAGTTGCTCAGTGGAGCGCTTTAGGGCACCAATCGATGGATATGAAGAAGAATTTCCATTTAGAAGCATTCTCCTAATGCTTTCTACACACACAAAAAACTCTTATTGATGCAGCTCGAAAATATATATCCTATTGATACTAGGCCATTCATAAGAAACCATCAAAATAGGCGTAGTAACAAAAATGTATCCTTCTGTATGGAACTTATGTATGAGTATCCCGTCCTTTTATTTAGAATATACTCTTGATAGTTGGTGCAAAGTCTTACGCGGTGCGATGGTAATGAATGCTGAATTTTTCCGGGTTTCACCGCGTCGTCGTTGTGATGGAGACAACAGTTCCTCCTGCTATCCAGCAGGTTTCTTCAGGTCGAAGTGCCTGATGCCGTGTCTTGGCCGCCCTTATATAGGCAGCCAGTTTGTGTGTTGTCGCCGATTGCGCCAATTGGGGTACCAACTTTTGGGGGTATAAGGCGAAGAGTCACTGCCATGTACTGCCATGCTATCTTCTCCATTGAAATTATGAGGATGTTTAGATATTTCAATCGCCTCTCGAATGAATTAAACATCGATAAATGACACGTTAACCCCAATTTATTTCATTCAGCAATTTTTTACACATTCTAGTATTCTCGAAATGATATCGGCTAACATTTGACAATGTTTTGTATTTTGTGTAAGTAATTTGAAAGGGTATCGTCACTCAAATGCCAATCAAAAGAATAAATACTCAAGAGAAAAAACGGGAATATTTAAAATTCGCGGGTTGGGATTCCTATTGTCGATTTTTATTACTTTGGCATACATTCCCCTTAAGAATGATAACGTTTTCGGTTGTATTTATAGCTTAATTTGCCTGTGGCAGCCACTGCGATTATATGCGAGAAGCGATTGCTGTGCTGAATGTTGTGATGAAGTTGCCTTATGAAGAGCGTTTACTACTTTTTCTTAACCCGGTAACGCCTGAATTAAAAAGTTTCTGTGATTTTTCGGTAATCATGTATCTAAATATCATTGAAATTCTGAGTCATTAGGTGCAAATTTTATTCTGTTACCACTAATAATTACGCCTATCGGTACCATATGCTACCACAAAAATGTTTTGCATCACAACATCCCAAATATTAGGCTCACATCAAATAACCATGCTTCATATGAGATATACATGTTGTAGCAACCATAGTTACTTTTAAAAACCTTAGTGTTAACAGTACATAAGACGTAAGTAAAGAAAATCGAAATGCTTGCTCCAAAACTTCCGTTTTTATGGGCTAGTTGATAATTCTCAATTTTCAAACGGCTCTAAACACGTTAATTACAATTTTAAAATAGCAAACTTTTCGGGAAAATGTTATTTAAAACATTCTTATCAATTTAAACATCTCAACAATCCTAATAAATCACGAAAAATGGCTAAAAAGTTACGTTTACCATTGCACTACCAGCTGGCACCATTTGGTACCGCTAGGCGTTAACGGGTTAATACAGACTGATTCGGAAGCCGAAATTGGCTTGCTTATATATTGGCGGCTAACTCTCAAGAACGCCACACCGAAACTTCCTCGAATATTCTGGAATATCTCTGGAAACCGACAGAAAAAATACCGGCCAGCGCCGAAATACAAACGATGGCCGTCCGGCAGAAAGTCGAACACGCATCCACCGGTCCAGAACCTTGGTATGACCAAGTGCGCCACATTTGTTTTTATTATCTCGACGATTTTCGGCTCACACTCAGGTTTGTTAGTGATATTGTTGTTTGTTTCATAGTCATATTTCGCACAAAAAATGCTGTAACGATGCCCCAGACCCCATATTACCCAGGCATGTCTCCGTGTGACTTTTTCCTATTTATAACACTGACGAGAACCATAGAGGGCCGTCATTTTACAAGCATATATGACACTAAAAAATCGCTGCCAGAGATAAAAGCTATACCAAAGATCGAATATGAGAAGTGTTTCGAGGACTGGAAGAAACGCTGGAACTAGTACATAATGCCTAACGGGGATTATTTTGAAGACGACAACATTAATTTTGACGAATACAAATTTTAAAAAAAAAAAAACTAAAAATCTCGTTATTTTCTGAACATAACTCGTACATTATTACTTCGATTATATTGTAACCTGTCCTAACCAATAAAAATCCTTCAAGATAAAAGTTTCAACTTCCCAATAAAAATTTCATCTTCACCATGCGTCTCATACATGTCAATCAATTCGCGACAAAAAATCAACGGCGTTAACCCTTCCATAGAAAACTTGATGACGCAACCTGCTGTAATGGTGAATTTATCATTAAAATTAACGGTAAAGATTCAGATGTATTTCACCCTATGAGTACGTTTGAAATCACGAAAATATCACTGCACGGAATGCACAGAAGAATGAATATATTTTTTTAGGAAAAGGAATTCTACCTAGTTACGGAGTATTTGGAAGTGAAGGTACTCCTCAAAAGAGTCTCTGAAAAAATATTTCACAATGGCAGGATCTGAGATAGAAAATTGATGTAAAAACTATGCATCACATCACTTGAACACCTCGCTATGGAATGCCTTCACCCCAAAAACCATGATGACATAGAACGAAAACCCTCTTGGCATATGTTAATGACGTCATCAACTTATTCTCGAAAGGACTGTTACCTGTGTTCGTTAATTCATCAATTATAAAACAAACGTAAAAATAGGCAAATGAGCCCATTTTCCCCTCATCAACTTAACTCCATCCTCGTTGAATAAATATGAAATGACTATTATTGAATTATTCACTACTTACCGTGACTTGATCACCTAATGTAAAAATGCGTACACTATCCAAAAGCCTACGACGGACGCCGTTCAACACGAGTAGCATAGCAGGTTGAGTCTCCAGAATGAACTATAGCACACTTACCTAGAAGAGAAGAAAATTTGAAACAAGCATTAGAATCAATTTTCAATGAATATATTAGACCACCACTAGATACAAAAGTTACACAGAGTACCACTTCCAGCCACATGCCAATAATCGAGTAGGAGAATGGAAGACATATTGACAGGTTTATTATTATTCTTTAAATTTATATTTTAATTGAAATAATAATGTTAATATGATTATTAATTAAATTAAAATAAAGAATATGATATTAAGCGGAGGAGGAACGACGAAGTGCAGGACATAGTGGGTGAGGAGAGGCAGCTTCTAGATTAGATACAGAGAAGATAAAAAGTAAGGATGGAGCGAGTAGGACGTAGCGGAGAGGGAATGCAGAAAACAGAGTTAGAGGATAAAACGTTGGGTAAACAAGGGAGAGGAAGGGATAAAATAGGAATTTTAGATAGAATGAAAGGGAACAGGCCTTACTATAAACTGAAGAGGGAAATTCAAGTTGGGAGGGGAATCGTAGTCGCCAAGAAGGACACTCGTTAAATTATTATGTCCTAAAAGTCATCAATTCCTTTTTCTTTTTTAGCCAGGCAATGGACGAATAAGAATGCATAAACAGCCCACCCACTGGGTACATTCACACTGAAGAAAAACCTGTATTGATGCTATTGCATTTATGTGGGCCAGCAAAACTCATCCACTAGTCCGCTCCATAGATATCGATTCCCATCGAGTACTTCGAGCTCGTTACTCATGTGGGTTGCAGGCGGACTACTCCGATAGGCAGAAGTAATCAGGCGGAGAGCATTGGGCCATCGCTCCATACTTCGCTCTCGGACTCGTTGCTTCCGTAATTATGGTGTCACCCCCGCAGAAGGTGGGTATGTACCTATTCACCGCAACGCGGCGAGATATTTCATCCCCGTGACCTTTACCGGACGCGGTAATAACCCATGCGCCACAACGGAGCCCCGTACCACAGAGTTCTAATAAACGGAGAGGGCAAAATGTGAGTTCACCACTGCCTATTTTTGATGCGACGGCCATACGAGGTGTGTTAAGAAAATAATGGGAATTTTGGTTCTTTGAAAAAAATATTTATAAATCAGTTGTTATATTGACTACATTGACGTTGAGGCTTTCAAAATAATCCCCGTTATATATTCATTAGATCAGGCGTTCGTAACCGTTTCATCACATTTTCAAAGTTTTCACCGGTTGCTGATGTGCTAGGATGTAACACCATACGAGGTGTGTTATGAAAATAACGGGAATTTTGGCTTTTTGAAAAAAATATTTATAAATCAGTTGTTATATTGACTACATTGACGTTGAAGCTTTCAAAATAGTCCCCGTTATATATTCATTAGATCAGGCGTTCGTAACCATTACATCACATTTTCCAAGTTTTCACCGCTTGCTGATGTCCTAGGACGTACATCAGCAGCAATCGATATCTTCAACGTCTTCACGACCATCTTGGAAACGCTGATAACACTCGTGAATCCCTAGCTGGTAATGAATTCGTAAATATCATTGGGATAAATTGCCATCATACATTACAATATTATTGTATCGTGGGTTGTATGGTTATAGGCGTTTTATCTTTTCAATTTTTAGATTATTATTAAAGCATCTACCTATTAAGGTAGGTCTCTATTGGATTAGTTCGAAAATATTCTGTCAGCCTTCCTTCATGGACATCCCTTTTCAATTCATAATAAGGCCTACACCCTTTCGTTCTATCCAAAAATTCTATTTTCAATTTCAATTAATTTATTACTGTGGGCCTTTTTGGTCAATGAGATGTTTTACAAGAGCACAAATAATCAGTAAAAACCATTTTACAGAGTTACAAATAAAAAAAACACGACAGCAAGGCTCAGTAAATACAAAAAAGAAGAAAAAAACAAAGGAAAAAAAAAAACAAAATATAAACCTTTTCTTCTTTATAATCTCAAAAATTAAGGCTCATTGGACGCTAGAGCAATATTACTTATACTCAAAATTTCATTCTCTATCGCGCAGTGAATATTGAACGCGATCCCACCTGAACGCGCTTCCATTATGTCTTTTCGTAAGAGTTCGTAATTTTGGCTAAGCCTGACTTTAGAATAGGGTAGTTTCCTTAATCAAAGAAAACGAATTCATTGATTGCGACTCGTTACCCATCATTAGAGTATTAATAATGCACAAATTATTTGGTTTTAGAAATACCGGTTTAGACGAATGGCAATGGTCAATTTTATCCCCATTTGAAAAAGGCCATATTGGCGCCCATGCTATGCCGCTCCACGTGACGTCACAGGGACCTAGTTTCTATTCGAGTAGATAGGAGTTTTACATCGTCTGAGATTACCAATGCATGCATGAGGCACAGAGCTCAGGGAAACATGTCTTAATAATCACCTATTAAAACTGGCTACGGTCGGAAAGTTTTCCTCGTTTGATAAGGTATTAATAATCCTTATTAAGCCAAGCGCTGTCAGCTAGCAAGGTACTCTGCTACCTGCTAGCATCCTGCGTCGTATCAGCGCTCAAAGCCTCGCCCCAAGGCAACCTCACCTGCGGCAGCAGGAACCAGAACGACGTCACACGGAGTTTTCCCAGCATTCATACTTAGCCGTCGCGTTTTCGCGCTCTTGAAATTTTTCACTTTTCATTTAATCGCGAAAAATAGATATCGTCATTTAAAAATCTAAAAGCGTGAAATACGTACTCCAAGAGTAATAATCTTTCGATCTAGGCAATAAAAAAATAATAGGAAACCACCCTATTACATTTTCCTGTCAGTTTACGTTTACCAGAACGAATACACTGGCTCGCACGCACGGATATCGCTTAGGTCTCCGCAGAGGACAGATTTAAGGAGCGAAAGAGAGTCACCAGCCAAGGGAGGGACGCACCTCGCCTTTTAGGTTCGCTCCTTATTCAGAGTCCCGCCTCAGCTGCAATAGAGTTACTGCTCAACTCCATTTGCCCATCTCCCTCCATCTTAGTCCGCGAGTTTTAACCTTTCTATTCCGCGCGCACCGGTTCTATTTGCGCAGTCGAGTCCGCGACTTTGAGTAATGGGCGTAGGCAGGGTTGAAGGTAGGTTTCGAATAGATAACAAATTGTTTCTGGGGCCACGCTCCATTCTCACCTCGTAAGATTTACCTCTCCGGGAAATCGCCGAGAAAGGATGTCCCGTCACTTCCTATTGGCAAACCCCGCGTCGGACTGCACATGGCAAGTTTTGAGCGTAACTCAAGCCGACAGATCACAGATGTTGTCGTCTTTTTTTTATTTCTCACAGCACTGAAATTAGTGTAATGGCTTTTAGTGGTTGATCTCTGGGCGAAATATAAATTTAACCTCAACAATACCCTCTAGATTTCTATTATTGTTCTAGAACCTAAAATTTTGAGGGAACGGCTGACTGAAAGTCAGGAATATATCTAACTAGTGGGTAAAGGACAATACGTCCGTTTTCGTAATTATTCAGAAGAGCAGTTATAAGAATAAAAAAAATGGCCACTAATTACTACAAGATTAGGTTACTCTACCAATGACATTCTGATATAAAAATGTTGTAAACTTAATACCTAACCTTCGAGTAACTACTGGTTAAATATTTTAAAAAATCATGAAACTGATCTCCTAAAAAATTAGGAAAACGGATGTACTGTCTTTTACCTCCGAAGCACAGATATATATATAATGTATACATAATTATAAACACAAATGCTAGGAAATCTGATCTGGCGTGAAGAGCTTTACGGTGCAGAGACATAGACACTTTGTAAAGAGGACGAGAGGCCTGGAAGAAAATGGATAGGGTGAAGCGGACGGAAAGGAGAAGGAACGACGAAGCGCTGGGCATAGTGGGTAAGGAAAGGCAGCATCTAGATTAGATACGGAAGAGATAGAAGGTATGGATGGAGCGAGTACTGAGCGGGGAGGGGATGTTAAAAACAGAGTTAGAGGGTAGGGGAGACTTCCAGAAAATTTCTTGAACACTCCATGCAAACCTGCTTTAATCAGTATTGATAATTATAATCAAAACCGAGCAGACTTGTTCCTGACAGAGCATATTTCATAACCACAGTATGAATGTAAAAACACTAATAGGAAGAGGAATAGTTATTCACACAAACTTCGAACACTAAACATGATGCTCACAAATTTACGCACCTTTTGGATATAATATATTTTGTATGAAAAGAAAATTATTGGCCTTCGTGTAGATGAAAAAGATGAAATAAGGAAATAGGGACAAACATGAATGGTAATGTGTGTCAACGTCACTGCAATCTACAGAGTTCCTGCAAAATAAATAAAATAGAAGCAAGCGGACCGCAACTATTACGACCGCAAACATTTATCTTCACAGCAATTCAATCAACTGATAGTTTGGCGTCGGAATGATATTTACTTTATGCTTGTCTCGAAAAAATTCTCTGAAGACTAGGTAAATAAAATATCTTATACGACCAAAAAATTTTTTTTCACGAGAAAGTTGGACAAAGCGGATTTCAAGAGCTGGAAGCAATCTTATTCAAACAAATCGATGCTATTGACATAACGGAAAAACCAATCTTAATATAGGTTGATCAATGATTTAGAGAACTCAAAGCACTTTATTTTTTTCCATAAAAAATCTACATCTCCAATTTTAATTCTTACAAATTATTTTTTATGCATCGAGCTTTATTCGAATTCCTTGAAGAGACAGCAGCTCATAATGTTATGAGAGAATTGTTGCAAGGAGTTTATTCTCCGTTTCTTCCATTTCTTTTTTCTCCTACTTGACATTTTCCCAGCCAACGGAATTCGAGAAACCCATTCTTATCTCGTGCGATTATTCGGCGATCCCAGGCGGAGTTCTGTGTTTTCTCACAAAAGAATTATGGCTGATGATTGGGTTCCAAATTGAAATGGAAAGAATTCCACGATGAGTTCATAACAATTTTTGGGGTGTTGAGTTTTTCGTTGGATTCCGTCCAAGAATGTCGCTGCCTCGACGTGTTTTCAAAATATTTATATCTCATAATTTGATAGAAATATGATAAATCAAACCACTTTCATGCTCGATTACATTTATGGTCGTAAATGTGCTTGCATCTCCTCCGTAACCATATTACTGCAGATAAATTAATATCCAACCTCACATACGAACGAAGATACTTAAATCTTAAATCATGACAAGTCTCTTTATTCACATAATTTGATATAAATATTATCATTCAAAAATATTTCCGGCTCGATTAGACTTCTGGTCTTAAATAAGCTTGCATCCCCTCCATAGCCATATTATTGAAGTAAAATTAATATCCAAACTCATATATTAACGAAGGTACTAAAATCATGACAAGCGTCTTTACGCACATAATTTGATAGAAATATGAAAAATCAAGACTATTTCAAGCTCGATTACTTATGGTTTTAAATGTGCTTGCATCCCCTCCATATCACTGAAGATAATCTGATATCCAAACTCACACATGAATGAAGGGAAATTAAATCATGACAAGCCTCTTTACGGGGTAACATAGTTTGGTTTAATTCGCAAACTTAATAAATTTTACGAACAGGACTAAGATGAATGATATTAAACTAGGGAAAATTGTTTGTTTCCTATTTCACGTGAGGCTCCGAAAATTCATATGCAAGCCGCAATTACTCGTAAAATTTCTCAGTCATGACCTGTATCCGTGCATCAACAGTATTTACCAGTTTATTGCACGAACTTTTAGCATGAAGAAAGCATTAATTACGATGAAAATAAATATAAGCAATTTTGGATAAATGTGTGAATGATAAAAATTAAATAGATCGTCACAATGAGTAATGAGGAAGTCCTAAGAGGAGTAGGAGGGAGGAGAAGCCTTATAAAAAACTTGACAATAAGAAGGACAAAAATTATAGGCCATATATATTTGAGACCTGATGGCATGATGAAAACAATTGTCCGGGGATAAGTAGATGGCAAGAACGGAAACGGAACACCTCGAATCAAATATATGGAACAGGTAAAGATGGATGAGAAAGAGAAGAAATACGTAGGTGTGAAAAGATTAACTGATACGACACGTAGTGGAGAGGGGGCGGGTTGGTGTGTTGGCTAGAGTGTTAGCTTCCCACCCAGTGGGCTCGGGTTCAAATCCCGGCAGTGGCAGAGAATTTTCAGAGAGTGCCCGATCCTTGCTTGAGTGTTGTGTGGAGGACATTTCAAGCGCAACACTCCGTCCGTCAGATGGGAAGTTAAGCCGTGGTCCCCTTGGCGCCTTTCGTTAAGACAAGGCTAATGTCGACGCCGGGTTTCTCTCCACCCTTCCTTCCATACCCTTCCCTTCTGTGAAAATGACCTCAGCTGTCGGTCGCCTCCCCAAAATACCATACCATACCGTAGCGGAGAGCTGCGTCAAATCGATTTAAGGATTCTAGACCAGCGATGGTGATGAGATAAAAGCATAATTTTTCGAGAGAAAATAACACAGACTTACCGGCGGGTATTATTTTGTGCATTTTCTACAAACCGAGGCAGATAAAAATCAAGTCATTTACATTTATTTGCCCCAGAAGTGTAGTTAAATTCCACAAGTACCTTCTCTAAATCACCCTCCACGAGTTCCTTCCCGCGACTCAGCGCTAATGTGTCTTAGGATCTTGCGAACTAACTGGGACACGCCTCTCTCAAAACCCGCTGTCGCATCTGGAACGCCTCTCCCAGCCGTGACCCAGAGGTCGGTGCGATTTGTTGAGCTGCCTCACGTGTTACCCAATGCCTTCTTTGGCCTAAGAAGGCGCGACATCTCTTTCCCTTCCATTTTACACTCTCCAACCGCATTACCATAAATGCAACGTCGAGCCAGGTGGTCTTAAAAAAGAAAAACATTAGTGCAATCTATGCAACGAAGCTACCGCTCCTCCAGGAGCGTTATGGGCGTAGCAAAGAGAACATTAGGGACGGGAAAATAATTTAGGTGACGGGGCGGTAGCTAATTCTAGCATGATTACCTGCACGTTTATTTTGTTCACAATAATCAACAGCGGCTAACACAGTGGCGAAAATATTTCTCTACTTTTTTTGGACGTCTTTTGATAGCTAGGAAAGAAATATTGATTTTTTTCTTTCTCTTAACCTCTTATTTTTAATGCTGATCCAGCGTATTGGACTATAGATCTTGAAGAATTTTAAACGCGAATTTTTTCCAAAGTTTCGGGATAATCGGGTAGAATGTCATAAAGCGCTAAACTCCGCATAAGACTCTTCATTAGCCTCCTATTAGCACTCTTACACGACGATCCTTCACAAGGCTATGAAATAAGAAGTTTCCTAGGTTGAAAATACAAAAATAAATCTTAGGATTTGGGATGCCACAAAAAAAAACAGCTCAAGAAATCCACAAAATTTTTGACGCACAAAGATCTGTTTTACTTCAACGTTTTTCGCAGTGACCTTTAAGAAGACAAGGAGACGTAGGTTTCCTTTCCAATGGACCAATCTATTTAGCTTCACAGACGCATTCATCACGTTCTAGAGGAAGAATTATTTCTGGGAAATTAAATTAATTTTCCAAGCGACCTCGTTGCTTTGACGAAAACGTCTGAGGCAATGAGTATCCGGGAGCTAATGAGTTTTCCTCATTAGAAATAATTTTAATTTTCTTTCCTTCGCTTGCCTTTGATTGCCTTTCTGCCTCTGTCAAAGGAACAGTCCTGCTGCGAAGAAGAGTCCTCACGGAGAAAGAAACGAGCGTTCGTCTTGGATTTCGCCGGTAAATATTTCGCTCCTTTATTTTCGCACGTCTTTTGTTTGCATAGAAAGCTTATTTTACTCTTCATTTACTCAGTAGTTCTCTCTCTCTCTCCTTGTGTTATTGCGTTTAATTAAAAACTTTCAAAGGAATTCTCGAATGAGCTCAGGCTAATGTGAATTAAAACGTAAAAAAATTGCCATGAATCGATGTTGGCTATGTGTTACAAAATTAATATTTTTTTAGCATGACCCTCTGGCGATTCATTTCTCAGAGATTCTTTAATTAATTATAATACAGGATTATCATAAAGGAATGGTGCTGTTTCAGTAATTCATATGAATATTGTAGGGATCGGGATGTAGAGATTTTCCAGAGGCTGCACGATCCCTGCTTGAGTGATTTAAGGATGACATTTCAAAAGCAGCTCTCCGTCCATCGAATTTTAGCTATTTATTTTCATTTCTAAATTGATTTTATAATTTTCGCAACAAAATAATTTCAGGGAAAACTAGATTCATATAAACTTCCACGTGGATATATAGTCCCAATCATTACAACGTATCAAATAAATTGGATTTCGTCATAATAATCCATCAGTAACATCTTACCATTACAAAATCGAATTGAATTCTTTTTTAAAACCGATCTAGTCCACTACAATATGTATTACCTATATTTCTCACAAATTCTAAGTAATGGCAAAATAGTTTAAGTGAAACAAAGGCTTGGGTCTAAAACGACATTTTGATGCATAAAAATTCATATCCTTCAAACAAAACTGGCATTCATCAATATTTATAAAGTCAAATATGTACATGTCTTCTATTTTCTAAAATTTTGACATTTAAAAATGTTAAACAAGTTTTTGTACGGTACATAATTCTCTTGAACTGGGTAGATATTTAAACAAACATAATATAAGTACGTAAATAATTTATTTTGAATTTTTTAAACCTTTTTAATTTATTTTTTTGGAATATGGCGCCCAAAACACTGGTCCACATTCTGATTTTTTTCTAGCAACAGAAAAATACAGCACTTTCAAAGCTTTAAATGATTCTGTGTACTGCAACACTCTGTACCCCTACCTTTACCGGCAGAATACTTGACTAATCCTTCCAGGGAAATTATGAAAATAGCTTCTTTAACATTCCATTTTACCTCCCCTCCTCCT
The DNA here is from genome assembly GCF_921293095.1 of Ischnura elegans. Classification (NCBI taxonomy): domain Eukaryota; kingdom Metazoa; phylum Arthropoda; class Insecta; order Odonata; family Coenagrionidae; genus Ischnura; species Ischnura elegans. The sequence continues at coordinate 34,427,550 of NC_060257.1, read as the reverse complement.
CACATTTTTTTGAAAACTTTTCCCCCAGTCTTTCCCCTGGGTTTTGGAAACATAACTGATAACCGATTCCTGAATGGACGTTTTCATTGAGCTAAACTTCAAAGGCCCTTCTTTATCTCCAGGGGTTCCGCTACCCTCGCATCTCACACGGGGCTATTAATTTTTTTGAAAATGTGACCTGCCGGGGCCTGTCATAAAACTTCCGGGAACCCCTCGAAAATATAAGAAACTTCCAAGAGTCGTTTCCATCTCTCTCTCTAAGGCGGTTCTTCTTCCTCCAGTTTCCCTCCGTTCCTTCGTCATAAAATACGTAACCGCCTCTTCGAGATTGCCAACGAATTATCTCCAGTCCTTCCGGTAATGGTATTCGAGCATTTGGGTTACCCTCGAAGTTAAGCTCTCTTTGCTGGAGATATTTCTTTCAGTCCAAGTTCCAAAATTGTTCTCGTTTCAATACAGTGATCATTTTCAACGTAAATGTTGACTAAGGTCTACCCTAAAGACTCTCACTAGTACTACTAATTTTTGGCTCAAGGTGATGAGGAAAGATTTTGTCGAGTTATTGGTCACGAAAAAAAGGCAAAATACAACCTGATGAGAAGAAGTCACGCGTGCACTTAAAAAAACTCTTCTAATTATTTAAATACGGCTGGGAATAGAAAAATATTCGAAAATGATCCCCATTTGTTCTCTTAAACTTTTGCAAGGAGAGGCGGATTTTAGGTGAGATATATACGTAAATACGGAGGAGACGTATGGTATGGCTGGAGTGACGGCTAATACGGACGGGGTTTTTAAAACAGTGCACATGGTAAAATGCTGGGTAAACGAGGGAGAGGAAAGAACAGAATATGATGATTAGATAGCATGAGAGGTGGTTGACCATAATGTGAATTGAAGAGGGAAGACCATGAAGGATCGGGAGGCTACCAGACTACTTCTTAGGTCCTCCATGGTAACCAACCTTAATCGGTAGAATACTTAATAAAAATTTAACTTTACCTTCCTTCCAAAAACGTTTACCGCGATTTCAGGTCTGACATTGTGTGAACGACCCCATAAATTGGAATTGGAAGGAATGGGAGCTGTACTATACAAACCCTAGGATTTAAAACCCATTAGTGCATGTAATGAAAAAAGGATGCATCACTGCCCTATTCATCACCCAAGTGGCTTAATTCCCACAGATATCTCCCACTTCTTCGTGAACTGAGCACTCCACTGCGCCTGAGAGACTGCAGTTAGAATTGGAGAGCCCATCGCACGGCAGGTTTATGGCAATGGATGTCTTCTCTTCCGGCGTGGTGTGTTCCTGAGGGCGGTTTCAGTTTGAAAATGGGAAAGAAGCAATATCTCACGCCCTTTCAGCGCCTTGCGTATGAACGTAGCCTTCCAACCCATCCCGTTTACGCCCATTATAATCCATCCGATACTCGGTCTCCGGTTTTACCTCCATTTCTAGCAATAATTCGTTATTGCCATCTCTCTCTCTTGCCTCCCGAGTTTTCAAGGAAATAGGTTTCAATCCTGATACCTCGGAATGCTTTTTACCCCATCATTTGCCGAAGTTTTTAACGATAAAGACTTAAGGTCTCCGAGGTGTGGGCATGGAGAACGTGGAGAGGATGTAGAGTAGGAGGACAAATGCAGGACATGGTGGGTGAAGAGAGGCAGCTTATAGGTGAGTTGCGGAGGAGACAGAATGTATGGATTGCGTTGGTAAATGAGAATTAGGTAATTAATGTTAGCAAAGGATGCGCAAATGAACATGAAGGAGCTCATGCGAGGATCCTTATATAAGAGTTTAGAGAAAAGGTTAGTAAAGAGTCTGATAGGGGGTGTAGCGCTGAATGGTGCGGAAACGTGGGCACTTAGGAAGGAGGACGAGAGAAAACTAGATGCATCTGAGATGTGGGTGTGGAAGAGAATGGAGAAGGTGAAGTGGACGGAGAGGAGGAGGAGTGAGCGACTAAGTACAAGAAATGGTGGGTAAGAGGAGGCTGCTTTTAGATGAGATACCGAAGGGATAGAAGGTTTGGATGGAGCGAGTACTGAGCGGATAGGGGATGTTGAAAACAGTGCGGAGAGAAGAATGTTGGGCAAGCGAGGGGTGGGAAGGCAGAGATTAGGATTTATGGGTGGGACGGTGTGGGCCTTCCTTAGATGTGGCGGGGCAACTCGAATTTAGGAGTGGAAACGGGCCAGGGTGACATAGAAAATACTCCATGAAAATCTATCTTAACCGGTATCATACGTAATTAATAATTTCCATTAATCACGATGGTATTTAATTTGGGATTTTCAATCCTGACCTTAAGTTTTGCTTACTGCACTACCGACTTCATTGCTGTAATAAGAAGTAACAATAAGAATGTATGCTATATTAGTTATTATGTGTACACGTAACTCCTTTTCAACCGGTTGTATTTTGTCTTTCTTCATAAAAAATTACCAGCTAATAACTTTCGATATGATTGACATATTCATTGTACACAGGGTTGACATCACTTAGAGGAAGCGTTAAATACTAGGCAACTGCCCGAGAAATTAGAAAGTAACTGACAGTAACTTAAGTTTGGGTTACATTTTAATCTACATTAACCGGTAGAGTATTTTAGAAATTAGCATCAATAGTGCATGAGCAGTTGTGTTCATTACGGTGCGTCACTCACTGGTCCACTCAAGTACATTTGTTGACTTTTTTCCCATTTTCAGCAATAATGTTGAAGTTTGGGTTTTCAATTCTGACCCCATTTTTTGCCTTCTGGGCAACCGACTGGAGCGCACTTATTTATAAATACTCTGAGGAATGTTGTCGTCAGCGGCGCCACCCTGGGGATGAAGATATTCGAAAGACGATAAACTTTCACTTTCCTGCTGGCGGCGCTACAGAAGTTGTTCGTATCCTTCGGGTAATGGACAAATAGGCACGCCTTAACTCAACATCCCCCTTCATTCGAATGATCTTGTATTCAGTTCGTCTGATTCAGAAAATAAAACACACGCATCTCTTACTCTAGGCCAGGGGTCTCCGATTTACTAGGCCACGAGGGCCACATTCCAAGTTCCGAATGACCCCACGGGCCGGATAGCAAATTGCCGATGACTGAAGTATGTAAACTCTATGACTGAAGTAATCAATACCAACGTATACTGGAGTACCCGGTGGCGTATTTCTTATTTACGAACAGTTGAAGGCGACTTTGACGTGCCGTACAGCGCTGCAATGCTCCTAGCGGCGTATCACCGAGTTAAACGAGCGAGATTCGCGCGTTGCTTGAAACGAGTGCGCGGGCCGGATGAAAGCCCTCCGCGGGCCGTATTTTGGAGACCCCTGCTCTAGGCAATCAATCTATCCCTAAAATTCATCATAAAGGCCTCCATTAATGTTTACGTCAGTCCCTCATCGGATGCTTATTATTATTATTTTTGAAGAACCTGAGCTTTTCCTGGTGAATAGCGTGGACGAAATCTTCTCGGGTTTCCAACCGGGTCAGGGCCTACACCATGCAGACCCTGACCCAGTTGAAAACCCGAGAAACTTTCATCCATTATTAGCTTTATCGTTATTACCATTATCCCCGAACTAAAGATCTCCTTACAGCAGAAAATTTAAACATACCACTAAAGAAAAAATCAAAACTTACATTTTTGAAGCATGTTTCTCTACGGAAATGAGGCGTGGACAATGACATCAGCGGAGAAATCAAGGGTGCAGGCTTTCGAAATAGGGTGCTTTAGAAGAATAATGAGAATCAAAAGGATGCACCGAGTAAGTAATGAGGAAGTCCTAAGAAGAGTTGAAAAGAAGAGAAGCCTCATGAAAGCCTTGGTAAAAAGACAGAACAACCTTATAGGCCATATCTTGAGAAATGATAGTCTGATGAAGACAAACATCGATGGACATGTAGATGGCAAGAACGGCAAAGGAAGAGCTGGAACAAAATTTATGGCACAGGTAAAGAAAGATTTGAGATAAATGGAGGTTGGTAATTCAATTACAAAAAGATTAGATGTTCGGATAATTGAGCCAGCGAAGATAATTACAATCAAAGATTTTCGAATGCTTAAGGTAGACTTAATGGTGGATTTTGCCCTCAACATAAGACAATCATACTTCTTATAGAATGATTCCCTCATCAATTCACAGAAAGAACTGGTGCCTGTCATTCTATAAATATGTCACCCTCCCCTCTCCTATCAATCCCGCTTAGTACTCGCTCCATCCAAACTTTCTATTGACCGATAAAATACGTGTAAAAAAACTTGAGCATCAATTGCGCGCTCATTTTTGTGTTTAAAACTGAGAGTTGCTGATTAAACAGTCATGTTACCTCTGGTGAATAAGATAAAATCTAAATACATTATAACTACTTCAGAAAGGGGCAAAGCACTAAAATATTGAGTGAAGATATACATCCTTGGTAAATTTTCACCGATTTTTTATTTGGTAGGTACGACGCGTTTCGACAATAAGGCGTCATTCTCGAGTGCAGATAAAATATCTGCGTAAATTTACAAAGGTTGTAAATAAATCTTCATCAAGCATGAATTTTCACCGAACGAAAGCCTTATAGATCGATTTTGAATAAAATATTTTCGCATTTTCTGCACGATAAAAATTCCGCCTTTACATTTTGGGAAGAAGTACGTCACAGATTGAGCCAGTATTTTTAAAATGATTTTATTGTACAGTTGGAATCGAGTTCACTTTTTAATTATGTCGTAGCAAAGGAACCTCCAGAGATAAAAACATCCTTTTTCCTCTAATTCATTGAGCGTTTCTTCTGCAGTCCAACCTTGACGAAGGACGACCTGCCCGAGGACTTTAATGAGCATTGCCCGGCGCAAAGGGCGCGACAGACGGCTGCCGCCGCCGGCTGAAACTGGGGCAATAGCCCCTCGCCATATGCGGAGAGTTCACGTGAAGGGGGTTGCGTGCGAGTGCCAAGAGAGAAAAAAACAGCAGAAAAGCACGCAGCGTTTCCTGGCGAACGATACGAACGCGAACGGGTGTGACCATCCCGATGATTGATCACATTAACAAGTCATCCAAAGGAGAAAGAGATGTATATTCCTAGCAATACGTACCTTAGATATGAACGAGCATTTATCTACGGTAAACTCATGAGCTGAGGTTATCTAACAACTCAAATAAACCTAACGGTCACGCAGTCAGTGATTCAACCTAAAGGTTTCCACAGGTAGATGAGGGTAGAGCTCATCACATTCTAAATCAAAAATACAAGATATCACAATTCTTACTACCTAATATAGACCCAGGGCATCTTCGAACATTTACGTTTTTTTAAATGGGGGCATCCTTATATCCAGACGGAGTTTGAACTCGCTTGATCGACGCACTCACCTTAACTAAGAGTAACAACGGAGTTGTACCCCCAATTTCCATTACTTCATCGTCATCTACAGTCAGGAATCCTGGGATTGGTTTGACGCAACTCTACGCTGCATTCCTTCACCATTTATTTTCATATCCCGTATGGATCTTAGGATGCCCCCATTTAAAAAAAACGTTTGGGTTCCAAGATGACCTTGGACTAGGGAGTAAGAATTGTGATACCTTGAATCTTTGATTTAGAATGAGATGAGCTCTACCCTCACCTATTAGTGCATACCTTTAGGTTGAATCACTGACTGCGCGACCATTAGGTTTATTTAGCTAGCCGGCTAGCCTTTTATAATTTTATGACATTTTGAATTTTATTTTTATGAGATGAAAGAGAATTTTAAAAATAATTTACACGTACAATTAGTATTTTTTAACATACAAAACTGTACGAATGGCTGGTTTCAGTTCATTATGCATTCTACATCCTATCAATGCGATATTAGCTGTTTTTGCTGCGTATGTGAAGAATGAATATTCATATGAATTGTAAGTCATTAAGAAGTCCAATGAAGAGTGGGAAAGAAGACTTTTGAAACCATGAGATGAACACGGGAAACCTTCATCGGCGAAGTCATGATGCAAGACGGCAAGATGAAACAATAGACGATGGACAATTGAATGGGATGAACGGCAAAGAAAGGCAATGAATGAGTTATTCTGGTCAAGTAATTAAGGATATAAAAGGGAAGAATCAAGAAGACACCAAGAACCGAACATTAAAAGAGTGCTAAAAGTATGAGATTGGTATGGGCTGGACATGTGGTTTGAATGAGTGGGGAAAGACTTCCTAAGATGGCTGTGGATATGACAATAGCATTAAAATGTACGACTCTGCTTGCAAAAAATTCGTATCGCTCCAACTTATTTAGGACTCAACTCATAGCAACGGGTGTTTTGAAAACGACTGGTCAATAACAATTTGGTCAATAAAAAACGTGGTTCTCTTTCAAAACGATTCAAAAAACAAAAACCACAACCGGCTACCGCTAAAATAAAAGAACCAAATAAAAAATAAACAAACATTTGATGAATGACACAATAAAATAGGACAACATTCGCTGATTCCAACAAATACGGGGCGAGCATTAAGTTTTGCCCTGATTATTAAAATTTATTACAGAATAACCGTTTGACGCAAAAACTTTTTTTCTGGGGTTTCATCACGGACAGAGTCCTCACCGCATCAGTTGCTGACATCCACTAACTGAACGCTACAAGCTGCTGTGGGTACTGTAACAGGACACATGTTACAAAAGCCCTGGCGAGAAATGGAATACCGCTTCGACATTCTCCGAGCTACCAAGGGGGCACACGTTGAAGTTTACAAACGTAAGTGGTCACAAAAAAAACTAATACACCTACCTATGGAACAGCATCAAATTTAAATTATTATGTCAAACGGTTATCCCGTAATATTTTTTTATAATCAGGCCAAGACTTTATGATCCCCCCTTGAAAAAGCCTTAGTTGTATCATCGCGTGGTCCCCTGGGCCTGATCGCGAAAAGTACAAAAGGGAAAATTAGAGCAGATATGATAAGGTTATCTGATAGCTGAACAAAGCAGAGAGCCACCTCACACTAATCGTCGGGTTTATGACTTATGATGTTGTTCCACAAGCTGCAAAGTATTTCGGCGAGAGCCCAAATGCGTTCGTCAGTTTAGTGATGGACTGAAGCTAATTAATCGCTGCCATTCATCCGATGGAAAAGCCCTTCGCAAGCAAATTTGCCTTCATCTCTTTGAGGCCAAACGGTAAAGGTGTCTGGTTTCCTCATTACTTAGCGGTTCCATTAACCGAGTGTCAAACCTCTCTCACGCTGTATGTGCACGAGATATAAATGCACGGAAACTCAATCATGAACATCTTCAATGGATTGGGGATGCACTTTAGTTAAGCCGTCTCAGCTAAAATGAGATTCACCCACCATAAGTTCAGAGGTAAATGCTGTTAGGGATACTAAACACCCAGGTAACTATTTGCCATTGTTGTTGTTACCGTCATTAATCACAAAAAAGACCAATACGTCGGCGCTCTTACAAAATCTCACCCCCGCGGAATCCCGAGAAAAGTTTAAACATTCTGTTCGCCGGGAAAGTGTAAAATCTTACATGAAGAGTCATTCAACTATTTCGGCAGGACATTAAAGAAAAAAGAAAAAAGCAGCAGTAAGGACATCAGGAAGACAATTGCGTTAGCAAAGGAGGCGATCATAAAAAGGAAGAGGCTTATGAGAGGATCGTTATGGAGAAATTTAAAGAAAAGGCTAGTGAAGAGTCTGATCTGGAGTGCAGTACTTTACGGTGCAGAAACGTGGATTCTTTGGAAGGAGGGCGAAAGAAGACTGATATGTGGGTGTGAAGAAGAATGGAGAAGGTGAAGTGGACGGAGAGGAGGAGAAACCACGAAGTGCTAGACATCGGTGAGGAAAGTCACACTTGAGACAGAATACTTAAATAATAATATTGCGAGATTGCGAAAAGACCTAATAACTTTAATAGGGAGGATGGGTATAACCTCAGCCGTATATGGAGAGGGTTCCTAGCACAATATAATGGCCAACGGCTATCGGCTAAAATTCAAATCCGGCACAACAATGGGTAGCGAAAAAACATATATAAGCTCGGGACGAGTATAAATTCCTTCCATTCTCTTGATAACGCTCCCAGTAGGAGGAGTGAAACGTCGAGTTAAAATGTTTTCTACACAGCAATACCCGAAAACCACCAGCAACATAGATAAAAGAAGCTGTGAAAGTCTTCAGACGAAAATAATAATATTAATATTGGGGGCCTCCTCAATACAGTCACCCTAGCTGTTACCATCGAGATAACGATCGACGCTGGCGTTGCCATAGGGACCACACGGAGACATCACGAAAACGTCAAAGAAAAACAAGACAAAGGATATGAGAGCACGTACCAAATCTCCCGAAAAACTGAACGACACGCGACGTTGTAAAGCTATAAAGACATCGAGAGGTGGCGTAATGAAACGGTGATTACGGCCGGTATGGAATTCCTATTCCGGCTCTGGTTTCGCCGAAAACGAAAATTCGGAGAAAAAAAAAGGACGGTGAAATTCGCAATTCCGAGCCGTCGACGATAACGCCATTTCCCCATGATTGATGGCCCATCTTCATTATTTACGTGCGCATCGTAAAATTTTACGACATCCTTCCCGTGCGACATCATTGATTTGGGCATTGGGTTATGGCGGCAACAGGCGAATAGCGGTGTCAAGGCAACGTTACCGAAATACGGGATATAGCACCAACCAAATGCACGTAGCCAGGGGGGTTCGGTGGTCCTCATGGTTACGTGCATGATAAATTCATTTTCTTCTCTCTCACATTCGGACCTAATAACACCTTTAACTATAGAAGTATTACCATTATAAATATCAGTTCATTTACAGTAGTTTACCGAATAAAATAGGCTTCAAAGCAGTACCTAAGAACTATTCTTGCAGTCACCGCTCCCCTCATGCACTTCTCTATTCAATTCACAATAAGGTCTACTCCCTTCCATTCTAATTAAATATCCTATTCTCTTCCTTACTCTCCTTCGTTTACCCTCTAACACTGTTTTCAACATTACCTCCATACTCAGTACTCGCTCCATCCATACCTTGTCTCCTCAGTATCTCATTTAAAAGCTGCCTCTCCTCACCCACCATGTCCAGCACTTCGTCGATCCTCTTCATTTCCGTCCACTTTATATCCTTCTACTCATCCACTTTTGGAACACCCCCAATTGAATATTGATTCTGAGTAATATGATAATATAGATTTAAGAGACACTGAATAGTTACGAATTGTATTTAAACGTGACTTTTATTTAAGAACTCAGCACTAAAATTTCGGGCTGGAAAAAAGCCCAATAGATGCCATTGCTAGCAATTATTATGAAAGCATTCCAACGACGTACACAGTGAGTTTTGATGGGAATGGTTTTCCATAGAAGGTCTGCCAAAATTTTTCTCGATAGAGACCATTAACATGACCGCCAAAATTGTCTATATTGATAGACGTTTAATAAATTTAGTGAATGAGTCAACAGATGTAATGAGAAGTAGCGCAAGTATGTCAATCCAACTAGAAATAGGTCTATGCATAAAAATTACTACCAAACAACGATTCTTCAATTTAATTTTTACCTCTAAGCTTAATCTTGTACAAAAATTTATATCTGAATTTTAAACTCACTTTTGAGGACTAACGCAGGCTGAAAATTTTTCAAATGTCATTTTAAGATGAGATATAGAATACATCGGGCAAGAAACCTTTGCCAAAAAGAGTCGTAGAACGAAACCATTTAATTAACGATTTTGGCGTTATCAAAATTTCATGCTACTCAGCATGATCCGAAAGTGGAAGGCCTTGCGAAAAATCCAGTTAACGTTCCCAAATTACAAAATATCGTCACTTAAGATAATAGCTTTTTTTCCTCTTCCTCTCTTCGAAGAAGGCGGATGCCAACGTTATCCATAGGCACAAGATTAGCATTCCAAAATCTTTCGTAAACTGCTAACCATACCTCTGGTGAAGAAATATCTGCCTACATTTCCGTTGGAGATTTAAAAAAAAAACAACTCATGCATAACACTTTAGCATTCGGAGGCGATGGACCGGAAACGAGTATCTGGCGGCTGCTTCTGCTCGTGGAACAACATTGTGAAATGTTAAAAGTATCCGTGACACTTTAGAATAACGGATAACCGGTTTAATTCCTAAATTGTATAATGTCGTTACATACAAGTTGGTAAGCTGGTCGGAGGCATAGAAAATTATGCAAAATGAGGGGTGTAATCCGCATTCAAGGAGGAAAACAGAAAAGAGAAAAAAAAGTATCATTTCTGAACGAAAATCTTTTTATACTCAGACTTGAAGGAGATTATCCCCTTCATTATCGTAAACAAAGTTCCAATTTTGGAGCTTTAAGTGACCCCACAGGCACTCCTCTTGGTGGGACCATGTTCAGAGAAAAACATTCGTAATACTTTGCATATTGTTAAATAACAAAAAAGCCTTCCAGATGAACTTCTGATACATAATTATTATTCAATAGACACTTCGAAATGTTCCTCGACGAGGTAAATAACACAAAAAACCCCAGGTTGGCCAGCATCACAGTACACAAATAAGATAAAAAACACTCACAGTTATTATTATTATAGTATTCTACCGATTAAGGTAGGTTTCCATGGAGTACGCAAGAAGTGATCTGGGAGCCTCCCTTTCCTTCCAGCACTGCCTTCTTTAACTCACAGTAAGGCCTACTCTCTTTCAATCTATCTAAAAATCCTATTCTTCTCCTTCCCCTCCCTCGTTTCCCTAACATTCTAGCCTCTAGCACCATCTTCAACATCCCCTCACCACTAAGCACTAACTCCATCCATACCTTCTGTCTCCTCCGTATCTCATCTAAAAGCTGCCTCTCCTCGCCAACCATATCCAGCACTTCGTCGTTCCTTTTCCTCTCCGTCCATTTCACCCTCTCCATTCTTCTCCATACCCACATCTCGAATGCCTCCAATCTTCTCTCGTCTTCTTTCCTCAGTGTCCACGTTTCCGCACCGTAGAGAGCTACACTCCAGATCAAACTCTTCACTAACCTTTTCTTTAAACTCTTACATAACGATCCTCTTAGAAGCTCCTTCCTCTTCATGAACGCCTCCTTCGCTGATGCAATTCTCTTCCTGATGTCCTTACTACTGTATCCATTTTCCTCTAACGTACTGCCTAAATAGTTGAATTGCTCAACCTGCTCAAGTTTTTCACCACCCACCTTCATCTTAAGTCTCACATTCCTCGCTCGTGATGCTTTACAAAACCGCATTACCTTAGTTTTCTTGTGATTAATCCTCATCCCATATTCCTCGCAACGCTCGTATAACGCATCCACTAGAGCCTGAAGCCCCCTTGCTGACTGGCTAATCAGCGCCTGTTCATCCGCGAATCTCACTGATTTGAACATCATTCCTCCCACTTTTATCCCAGCTTCTAACTCATCCCACGCTTCCCTTACCATCTCTTCAGCGTACACGTTAAAGAGCAGCGGCGATAGAGGACAGCCTTGCCTCACACCTCGGCCAATGCTTGCCCACCCAGATTCTCCGTCCGCTACCCTCACTTGCGCAGTCTGGGCCATATAAAGATTACGAATCAGTCGTCTATCCCTCCAATCTACACCTATTCTCTTGAGAATATCCATTAACTTTACCCAGTTCACCCTATCAAACGCTTTTTCAAAATCCACGAAACACGCATAAACGTCCTGGTCGTATTCTAGGTTCCCCTCCACGAGGGACCTCATTATTGCTATTGCATCACGAGTTGATTTCCCCTTTCTGAAACCAAATTGATCTTCGCCCAAATACTCGTTTGCCCTCGCCTCCATTCGTCTGTTCAATATCCTCAGCACCACTTTAGCCGCGTGCGATATTAAGCTGATAGTCCTATAATCTCCGCATTCCACAGCTTTCTTCTTTTTCGGAAGCGGAATTAAAACCGTCTTCACGAAATCTTCCGGCCAGCATCCCTCCTCATAGATCCTGCGCACTAGTTCGAAAAACCTTTTCTTACCTTCCTTCCCTAGATTCTTCAGAAGCTCACACGGGATATTGTCCACGCCTACTGCTTTCCTAGCCTTCATATCACGAAGTGCTCTCTCTATTTCCGAATCTAATATCCCCGGCCCAAGATTATCCTCCTCCACTGCACTTTCCTCCTCTAGAGTCAATCTCTCTGGTCTGTTCATTCCGTCATACAGGTCCTCCACGTATTCCTTCCATCTACTCTGTACCTCTTCTCGCTCGGTTAGCATCCTCCCATCTTTAGCCTTAATTTTAGACATGGCTTGTCCTCTTTTGCCGCCCGATAGCGACTTAACTTTGGCGTACAACGCGCCTATTTCTCCATCCTTCTGGAACTTTTCCATTTCCTCACACTGTCTTTTCCACCAAGCCTCCCTTGACCTCTTAGTTTCACGTCGTAATCGATTATTCAGTTCCCTATACATTCTTTTTCCTTGTTCTGTGTCCACGTTCTTCCACTTCCTCCTCTCCTCCATTTCCCTTATCATGTTCTCCGTTATCCACGGCTTCTTTAAGTACTAAATTTTCGGTCGGTAGGAGACTTAGGTAGTCTCCTACCTAACTCTGAGGGAGGTGGTAATACGCCACCGAAAATTTAGTACTTACTGTGAGTGATTGCATGGAGTGGAAGCATTCGAAATATGGTGCTACCGAAGAATGATGATGATAAAATGGATTGACCGTATGAGTAACCAGGAAGTGCTAAGGAGAGTGGGAGAAAAGAGAAGCCTCCTAAAAACATTAAGCAGAAGAAGGGACAACTTAGTTGGCCACATTTTGAGGCACGATGGTCTGATGAAGACAATCGTTGAAGGAAAAGTGGAAGGGAAAAAGGGCAAGGGACGGCCCCGAATGAGTTATATAGGACAGGTTATAAAGGATGTAAAAGAGAATAAATATGTAGCTATGAAGAGATTAGCGGATAGGAGAGAGAAATGGAGAACTGCGTCAAACCAATCTTAGGATTGTTGACTAATGATGATGATGTGAGTGATTATTATTCAATAAAGGTACACTAGAGAAAAAACAATGGAGTGGAAATCAAATTAACAATGGCAGTTAAGTTTTCTCGGGTTTTGCACCAGGTCAGGTCCTCCAAATGTCCTTCCAATGTTTTGTTGAACAACTCGCCCATCAACGATTGATCATTGGATTCCTGAATCCCTGATGACGATGGGCGAGTTGTTCATCGAAACGTTGGAAGGACATATGGAGGACCTGACCCGGAGCGAAACCCGATAAAACTTTACTGCAGTTGTTCGCCGGGAAAAATTGTATCAAATTAACAAAATTAAAAAAGGAATATGGTTTAAAACACTTCTATGAGGTATCCACTAAAACATTTCTTTTTTAGTTTCACATCCTTCAGGAAGGTATATACAGTGACGTCATGGCAAAATTAGCAGTTACGGAACGCACTTTCCTTAACTTATTTTATAGAAGTGTGGGTGTTTTTTACTACAAGTTATAATAACATTTTATTGCAATTTTTTTTGTTTTGGTCACCGATGTATATATAAGAAATTTTTAGGCGCCTAAATTGACAAAAGTGTTATTTGAGCATTATGATTTTTTTAAACCAGTGCCGAAGCGGCGTTACGGCACCATGTCACCTCTGGGTATATAACTATAAAGGGTGGAGAAGAATTGCGTCACGAAATATTAACCCCGCATAGATTATGCCGGTAGGAACCAAAATTACTCATGATATTATGTCAATGATGCACCATTTTTAAACCACAGAAACTTTGAGTCAAGCGCTCCGATTTTCCGCGAGTTAGCCCTGTTGCTGGACGTTCTGGACAACTCACGACTTCGAATTCTTTGCTTACCGGAGATCGCGACTTACCCAAGGCATACTACCGTGGCAAATAGGGAAAACTCTCGGCCAATCCGAGCGCTTGGCTCAAAGTTTCTTTAGTTTAACTAACCCATCTCTTCCCAATGTTGCATGAACGCAACACAAACTTTGCGATTATTTTCTCCGTATTTTCTGTCAATACGTACTTATTTCATATTTTTAACACAGGCAGTTCAATGCTTTTTAAAATGTTTTGAATTTTTCTATAGAAGAGCTTTAATAACTTTTGTTCTTACAATGACCTTTTCATTTTTTGGTAAGTCGTTATTTTAGGTTGTCATCTAATTTTACAAATTATGCAAAGTCTGAGGCACTCAGTGGCGTAACTATGGGGGGATAGATCCCCCTCCAAAGCCTCAGAGTAATCAAAATATTATTCAAAACTATTTCTAGTTTTTCTTTTTTTTAAAGCCTAGCCTAGCAATGCTAGTTTTGGCTGTTAGTAAATTTTAACGTAACTTTTTACTGAAACCCAAGGGCCAAAATTATGTAATATGTATTTGCAGGCATGCCATTTTTACAAAATTTTCCCAAACCGGGGGGGAGGCCGCCCTTCCGCTTCCCCCCTCATCTCCCCCAAAGCACATTCCTAGTTACGTCACTGGAGGCACTCTATGATTATATCTCTCATTATATCTCAGGCCATTGCAACAAATTGGGCGAATTTGACAAAGTGGTTTTCAAATTATTTAAGTATAAACGAAGAGTTGCGTTCAGGCAACATTGGGAGGACTCCAGTAATGGTGCGTTATCGAGCTAAACATCTTCAGTAATTTTGGTTTATTCTGGCATAACCTAAAGAGGGTTAAAATTTCGTGACTCACTTTTTCTCCACCCCGTATAGCTATATACAAAAGGAACAGCTTTTTGGGTTCGCAAGAAGACCCCTTCCATCCAACTTTCCCTTATCCTATGATCGCATTTCGGGGAACGCATCGTAATTGACACAAAGACTGCTATTGGAGCAAATCCTCTAGGGATGATATGAGATGGGATCCCAGTCAACACTTTTCACCGCCAGCTTTTAGTGACGCCACGCCACCTGGGACCCAGTTCGGAAAGTTTGGCGAGGGCGTGTCCCGTTATTGCCGTCAACAACTGATAAACCTTTTTTTTTCTCTCTTTTATTTTCACCGCAATTCCCTTTTCGAAAGATGTGGAGAAAGGTTTTCGACTGCTGGAATGTTGCGCAAAAACTCAAACTCTCTAAGTTTGTACCTTGCGGGTACAATGAATTGCGCCTAACCAAATACTAAAACGCCTAGCCAAAGACATATTATTGACCCCGTGTATCAATATATTACTTAAAAGTATTTAATGCTAGCTATCTAAATCACATTTAATTCCAGGAATTCTAAAGTATCAAGACAATTTTTGAGCTCAATTTCAGTGTTATCAATAATAATATAAAAATAACTTGCTATTCTCCACAAAACTTTATATCTCACAACTGACTTTATTATGTTTCGTGTTACCTTTTGATAATTTTGTAATATTTTTTGTACGATCCTACTTCTCTACTCCCGATTTACACACACGTAGGTAGGGTTAAACCTACGCAAGACTTATCAATATTATTTTTGTTATTTTTTAACAATTTTGAATCATTATTATGAACAATCCTGCTTCTCCACATCTTAATTACGCACGCAAGTAGGATTAAACCGAGGCAAGACTTATAATTATTCTTATATTTAATTCAAAAGTCTTAATTCTAAATTCAAATGTAGCATTAAGATGCGAAGCACTTCGAGGAACATTAAACGCTAAATCACTTGACTACCTTCTTGTTTTTTATAAAACGAATCAAAAGTATTCGAACTGACATGGCTGCATTTATTCCAAATATATTCAGTACAATATTTTAAATCACGTGAAATAGTAATGAATTTTGATGGATGACACCATCTCGAATATAAATTTTGGTTATTTACGCACACGTTAATAGGCCTAAATCTGGGCAAGAATAAAATATTTTCTTTCATTTGATGCAAAAGACTTAGTTATATTTTAATGTATAATTTATAAATTTAAATGTAAAATTAATATTATTAAATTTTAAATGCATACTTAGTAGAATATAAAACGTTACTTTTCTTGACAACTTTCTTGTGTCATATACAGCTCTTCCGAAGTATCTCAACTGACACAGACGCCGTGTAAGAGGGCTGCTTGGGTTTCCCTTCCCTCCTTGAACATCTGCTTTAACGACAGAACCGAAGAGAAGAGTGTTCTCTCTGTTCGCGGCTTCGGCATTGAGTGACGGGCAATATCGATCGAAGATGAAGGAGTAAAACGCTGAAAGGACGAACCATCCATCGCTAACCAACGACCTCGATAAGGGGAATAGACAAGAGATCTGATAAATCAAGGTCATATTTCCCCGTAATACACCCCGGGGCAGCTTGCATTATCTCTACCAAGGCGAAACGCAGCGTCACCACAGGGTATTTAACATGTTTGCCCGTAAATTAAGATTACATTTATATTAAAAAGACCTAATAACCCTCTAAAGGTAGGGATTTAAATCTACATACTACCCCGCAAGCCGCCTCAATAGGCGTTTGGCGGGGGTTGTTAAAACACCAGCCGTTTACATATAAAGAGGAAATGCTTTATCAAAATTATGCCCAGCATTTATTAAAGTCCTTTATCAAGCGGGGAAAGACGAATTCCTGTAGTATCTATCCGTTCGGAACAATGCCTATCTAAATTTATCATTTCTGTCAGACCTGGAAAAGTAGTGGGGTTCTAATATAATGTTCTTCGCATCACTTTTAAAGATACCTATCCTCAATTGTTCAAGCGATCTAAGCCTAGAGCGCAGCCTCCGAGTCTGTAGAGGCTACCAACCTAATTCGTTTAACTTCTGTGCTACACTTTCTGTACGCCGGTAGCTGTTTTTGACTAATCGCACAGCTTTCCTTTGTATTCCATTAAGTTTCCGGATTAAGTCTATCTGGACCGCATCGCACATTCAAGGTAAGGCCGGACGAGTGTGAAATAGCACCTCTCTTTTCCTTGCTCGTCCGAAAATCTTCCCACATAGCGCTTGACGAATCCTAGTTTCTTCAGGGATCTGCCACAAGTATTTCTTATGCGATATGGGGACAATTGTTAATAAAGGTATATCACTTTTTAAGGCAGGTTTACATGAAAGATTTTTCGAATAATACTGATCTGCGGCATAGCCCTGAATAAATTAGAATTCGTCAAGCATATTGTGGGAAGATTTTCGGATGGGAAAGCAAAAGAAAGGTGCTTTTTCACACTGATCCGACAGCACCTTGAATATGCAGAGAACGTATGGGATCCGGTGCAGAAAGACTTAATCCGCGAATTGAATAAAATACAAAGGAAGGCTGCGCGGTTCGTCAAAAACTGCTACGGTCGTAAAGACAGCGTTACCCATATATTAGGTGAATTAGGCTGGGAGCCGCTGGAGACTCGGAGGCTGCGCGCTAGGTTAGATTGCTTGAACAATTGAGAATGGATTAAGAGCGACACGGATAACATAATATTAGAGTCCCACTTTATATCCAGATCCGACAGAAGCGATAAATTAAGAGAGATATTTTGCAGAACGGATAGATATGGGAATTCGTTTTTCCCCCGAACCATAAAGGACTTTAATAAACGCTAGTCGTAATTTCCTTTTTTATGCGTGAACGAATAGTGTCCCAACACCCCTTCCACACGCCTTTGAGGCGGCTTACGTGGTATTATGTAGATGTAGATTGTCTCCCATCTCCAAATTGAAATTACTTCAGCAATTCCCAGTAAGGCCTATTCTCTTTTATTCCATCAATAATTCCTATTACCTTCATCCCCTGACCCCGCTAACTTAACGTCCTTCCCTATAAAACGACTTTCAACAACCCCTACCACTTAAGTACTCCACAAACTCTATACCCACCATATCCCATAAACATATTTTCTATCAAGATTACTTGTAATAGTTTTTAGAAGATCACGTCCCACCCTCTGCGATAATTTCCGTGCGGAGAATGTAAAAGAATTTATGGCAGCGTTCAAGTACTTGTGCACTGATTTTTCATCTCAAAATAAAAATGTTTCGCTATCGAATACATAACTGAGTCGTCGACACCTGGTTCAATGGGTGTATGCACAGGCGTAGACATCTCGAGTGCCTTTTCATGAAAATAATGACATGCTTATGTTCAAATATCAATTAGCCAAATTTGGATTTATAACCAAAGGCTGTATTAGTTTGCAGCAAAAGAGAGGAGGCTAAAACAAACATCAACCTAGGACAGCATAAGTTTGAAGAGGTGAACGAGTTCTCTTACCTGGGAAGCCGAATTACCAGCGATGGACGGAGCAAGAAAGAAATACACAGTAGAATAGCGCAGGCGAAGAGGGCTTTCTACAAAAAGGAGAATCTTCTTACAGCTGAAAATACCAGCATAGAAGTAAGGAAACAATTCATCAGATGCTACATATGGAGTATGTTTCTCTATGGAAGCAAGGCGAGGACGTTGACAGCAGCAGAGAAGTCAAGAGTGGAAGCATTCGAAATGTGGTGCTACCGAAGAATGATGAAGATAAAATGGATTGACCGTGTGAGTAATCAGGAAGTGCTAAGGAGAGTGGGAGAAAAGAGAAGCCTCCTAAAAACATTAAGCAGAAGAAGGGACAACTTAGTTGGCCACATTTTGAGGCACGATGGTCTGATGAAGACAATCGTTGAAGGACAAATGGAAGGGAAAAAGGGCAAGGGACGACCCCGAATGAGTTATATAGGACAGGTTATAAAGGATGTAAAAGAGAATAAATACGAAGAGATTCGCGGATAGGAGAGAGAAATGGAGAGCTGCGTCAAACCAATCTTAGGATTGTTGACTAATGATGATGAACCAGAGTGTGACCAAAAAAGGAAACGGATGTAGAATATAAAGGTAAAGTGCATGCATACATATTGATACGCAGGATTAATATATAATCCGACTCACAACCCACGCTTCATTCTTCGAGGAAAGAAAAGGTTACCTTTTTTACTTTTTAATGCATTGTACATTTTTTTTCGAAAAATTGTGTTTTTTAATTTTTTAAAATTTATTTTCTACTTTTTAGTAGTGAAATATATAATCGATTCGACCATAACTGTTCAAGAAATTCCCAAAAAATATTTATAACTACCGCCATCTATTAAGAAAATTCATAACTACTATTTTACGTGGAAAATTACAAAATTCCATCGAGACGAACAGACGAAAAAGTTAAGAAAAATAGTATAATGAAAAGCTAAAATCCTTTGATGTTGAAATGCTAAAAACATTTTCCAAATCCTACTAAAACTTTTCTAACCTGAATTTACTTCTGAGGAAAGTCAAGTTTTTAAAGTTTGATATTTGAAATTTTTCAACTTATTCAAAAATACCATGGCAGCCACAAATTTGACCGTTCAATTTAACAACAAAAATAATTCTTAACTCAAACATATCTGTAATAGAGCTTAGAAGGCAATAATTTATTCAACAGCTGACGCTTAAATTTGATGTTGCTTTAAAGCAACGCATTTAGAAAGGGTTAAATAAGTTAACATCCCATTTCCTAACTTTCTCCCACTACACCATCAATTATATGATAAATAAAAGCGAACAAACTATGTATAAATCCACCAATTTATTTATGTGGCACTACTAGTTTCGACGCAGCGGCGTCATCATCAGGTACAAAGGCTACAAAGAAATAAACACCTGATGATGACGCCGCTACGTCGAAACTAGTAGTACCACATAAATAAATTGGTGGATTAATAAATAGTTTGTTCGCTTTTATTTATTAGAAAAAACCTCCACCAAGTTGAGCCTGTTACGATAGAGATTATCAATTATATGATTTTTTCTTTCCTGATATATAATATTTGTGATATATTTTCGGTTTATCCATCGGGTGAGTTGGAGGCCGACGTTTCGATAGACATGCTGCCATCGTCCTCAGGGAATCCGATTAATATTCATCGTCATAAACACCCCAAAAGTATAAAATATCAGTATACATTTTCTGCACATAAAATTATTATTATTAAAGTATTCTACCGATTAAGGTAGGTTTCCATGGAGTACTGAAGAAGTAATCTGGGAGCCTCCCTATTCTTCCAGAACTGCCTTCTTCAATTCACTGTAAGGCCTACTCTCTTTCAATTTATCTACAAATCCTATTCTTTTCCTTCCTCTCCCTCGTTTGCCTAACATTCTACCCTCTAACACTGTTTTCAACATCCCCTTCCCGCTAAATATTTGCTTCATCCATACCTTCTGTCTCCTCCGTTTCTCATCTAAAAGTTAACTCTCCTCCACCACCATGTCCAGCACTTCTTCGTTTCTCCTCCTCTCTGTCCATTTCACCTTCTCCATTCTTCTCCACACCCACATCTCGAATGCCTTCAATCTTCTCTCGTCTTCCTTCCTTAGTGTCTACGTTTCTGCACCGTAAAGCGCTACACTCCAGATCAGACTCCTCACCAAACTTTTGTTTAAATTGTTACATAGCGAACCTCTCAGAGGCTCCGTCCTGTTCATGAACGCCTCCTTAGCTAATGGAATTCTCTTCCTGGTGTCCTTACTACTGTATCCATTTTCCTCTAACGTACTGCCTAAATAGTTGAATTGCTCAACCTGCTCAAGTTTTCACCACCCACCTTTATCTTAAGTCTCACATACCTCGCTCGTGATGCTTTACAAAACCCATTACCTTGGTCTTTTTGTGATTAATACTCTTGCCATACTCCTCGCAACACTCGTATAACGCATCCACTAGAGCCTGAAGACCCCTCGCTGACTGGTTCAACGCCAGATCATCCGCGAATCTCACTGATTTGAACATCATTCCTACCACTTTTACTCCAGCTTCTAACTCATCCCACCCGTCCCTGATCATCTCAGCGTACACGTTAAAGAGCAGCATATAACACCCCTAAAAGATAAAATATCAAATCATCAATACATCAAACATCAAGAATAAATATCACTCATAAAATTTATTCTTGGCATACAGGATAGAGCATTTGGATATTGATTTAAGAGCTATGATTTAAGACCTATTAAGATTGCCGATGGCAGAGGTGGCTATCGAAACCTCGGCCTAAAAGCAACTCACCCAGAGGAAACCCCGAGATTTCACCAGCATTATAAATTATTTTCTGTGTTTGTCTCAGATTTTAATTTTGTAGCTAATTAGTAATAATAATGAATCCTCACTGGCCAACAATCCTCGCAATTGACGCAGCTCTCCACTCAGTTTCTCCTATCAGCTAATCTCTTGACACCTAAGTATTTCTTCTCTTTCACATCCCTCTTTACTTGTTCCATATATTTTGTTCTAGGTATTCCTTTTCAATTCTCGCCTTCCACCTGTCCCTCGACTATTGTCTTCATCAGGCCATCATGTCTCAAGATGTGGCCTATGAGGTTGTTCCGGCTTCTTGTTAAGGTTTTCATGAGGCTTCTTTTCTCTCCTACTCTTCTTAGGTCTTAATGTAAATAATTCGTATTAATATTCTAGCTAACCTCTAGCTTGTATTTCCCCTGAGACTCAAAATGAAAGACCTCGACCGTGATGGATAGTTTCCGCCTTGAAATGAAAGCAACCTGCCAAGGAAATTATCCCAAAAAAATGAGTTTTCTTAGAGCGGGTAGGCCGCGGTGAAAAGCTGAACGATGGAAAAGCCTGACACAATTCTTCCCAGGTTTGATATTCGCACGCTGAATCCAGAGCAAAAATCCGGCACGTGCTCCAGCAACACTTGACAATTGATCGCGTTCCCATTCGACGAGGAGACAATAAATGACCGCATAGACTTTCAAGGGCGAGTGAACAGGGCTTGGTTAAATGGGGCACACAAGTGGATAGAAAGTATGTAATCCTCTTAACCGGCATCGAGCGGCGTTTTACTTTTTTTCTGCAATAATCCCAATCCTTTTTCATCCCCTCCATAAAAGTCAAAACGCAGCTGACTACTTTCTTCTAACTCGATTCAACTTTCGTGTCACCTAGCGATTAAATTTCTATCGATCAGTGATAAATCTTTGAATGCTTGAGTCATTTTTTATTGTACTCTTTTTCTTTACTTGCATCGTCTGTTTGTCTGTTGGTTGATTGTTTGTTTCTTGCATGGAATCTTGATTTTCACCCACTTCCCAACATTGGATTGGCTTGAAATTTCGCACAATTGATTTCTACTGAAGACAATACAATATTCAATAATGAGACATTTAGTTTTCCATTCTCCTCTAATTGATTAACGTAGGAAACACACTCTTTCCGAAAACGGTATAAAATGCAGTTAAAATGCAAAGGCGAAAAAAGCATTTTCATCACACGGAGTAATCGTGGGTGCTGAATAGGTTTAGATTATTGCTTACTCACTTGTAAGGCTCCTCTGAACTAATTTATACTTTTTACTACTTTAAAGTGCATATTAAACTATATTTGGAAAAGCCTATTTGTTTCTTATTTTTTCTCAAAAGACGCGGTATCCACGGAAAATAGTCACCAGAATGTGAAGTGAAAAAAAAGGGCTTGCATGCATTACAAAGGTTATTTTTCGTTGCTAGGTGTTGGGCCACCCCATTGGCAAACAATACTAATAGGATCCCCATCACCCAAATATATCCACCCACGCTTTGAAGGCTGCTAATAAAACGCGCCTTTGTTTAAAGGGGCCGAATGGTAACGCCTAATAAACAATTTCAGGGCCTCCAAGCTTTCTACATGATGCCGATAAAAATCTGGATGGATTAAGGCCCCATCAAGGAATCAAATAGCGAAGCTAACACATTAGATAGAAGTGAAACCTAAAAAGATTTTCTTCGGTAGGAGTTTCGTCACCAAAACGGGTTATCTGGATAGTAAGGACGTAAAGATTAAATAAATTATTATTTGTTGCGCGCACACAACAGGAAGTATCTCGTAATCCTTATTCACGTAACACCCACAACAGCGTGAATGATAAGTAGATCAAGAACAACTTATATCCAACCGTGTCTTTCAATTTCATGAGGTCAAAATAACACAAAATTGAGGCCAAAAACATTTTATCTCACCAATTCTGACGCTAGTGAGCACCACGGCGCTGCATACTATATTGAGGTCCAAGGAAAACGGACAGATACCGGAAAAGCGGAATTCCACTTACCTGAAAAGAGATAAAAGAGAATTAATACAAAGCAATAGAAAAACACATTAGTATACTTTTAGCATTTTTTAATGGCAAAGCCCCTTGAGCAACTGAAGGTTGATGCATGTGTCTTTGTGACCAATATCACTTTTGTATATGTTTAGTTTATTTTCTGTTTTTAAGTTTATTCGTTGTTTGTTTTGTTTATTTGTGAGCATGTATGTTATTATTTTGATTTTATTTTATTTCTTTCTTTGAGACGATGCTATGGTGATAAAAGATAAATAATGGATTGTTAGGGAGAGAACCTTCTTGAAGTGGATGTAAAATAGTATTGAGAATATAACAGAGTGTCAAGTGATATTTAGTGATATTTACATTGAATTTAATCGCTTAGATATGTTAAGGTACCTTGGGCAAAGAATATCCCTACATATTATACATAATTTAAGATAAACTTTCTCATTAACTTTCTCTCTTATTACACTGACCTAATAGATAATACAATCCATTTTATCCAAAAACCTACTTAGATTCTGGCTACGATAGTCCATAAACGCGCATTATATTATAGGAGACTTCTCTGCATTCGATTAAAATAAAAGAAAACGCAAAACAGTATAAAACACGAGTAGCATGCAACAAATTCTGCGGTCAGATTTTTTTAAACGAAAAGAGAAGAAATAAAAACCGGGAAGTTGGTAGCATTGCGAGGTCATTACTTTCGCATGCGGTGAGTTAGCGCCATGGGAACGCCAAGACCACTTCCCACGGGTAATCGAATATTGTTGTTTCGCGCTGAAAGCGAGAGGTGTGCGGGGAGACATAGGAAGACAAATGCGGTAGAGAAAAAGGAAGGACTGAAAAATTGCAGCCGGAAGTTTGGAGTTTGGTGACACCAATTTCCACAATATAGCGTGATACCAAGTAGTTCGTTCGTTTTATTTCGATATGATTTCCAAGGAAGCATAATTTATCGCAGCGAGACAAATCGCATACAAACAACACACAACCAACAAAGAGACAAGACACTTGCAACTCAATGATAAATAAATGAATTAGTTATTTATTATAGTATCTACCGATTAAAGTAGGTTTTCACGGAGTATTCAAGAAGTTAGCTGGGAGCCTCCCTTTCCTTCTAGCACTACCTTCATTAATTCACTGTAAGGCCTACTCTCTTTCAATCCATCTAAAAATCCTATTCTCATCCTTCTCCTCCCTCGTTTCCCTAACATTCTACCCTCTAACACCATTTTCAACATCCCCTCACCTAATTCCATCCATACCTTCTGTCTCCTCCGTATCTCATCTAAAAGCTGCTTCTCCTCGCCAATTATATCCAGCACTTCGTCATTCCTTTTCCTCTCCGTCCATTTCACCCTCTCCATTCTTCTCCATACCAATGATACCAAATTCAAAACTAAACCGTGATACCAAGTACTTCGTTCATTCATATCACCATACTTTTCGAGGTCTCCTCCGTATGTCATCTAAAAGCTGCCTCTTCTTACCCACCATATCCAGCACTTCGTCGTTTCTCCTCCTCTACGTCCATTTCACCTTCTCCATTCTTCGCCACACCCACATATCGAATGCCTCGAGTCTTCTCTCGTCCTCCTTACTAAGTGTCCACGTTTCCGCAACGTATAGACTCTAAACTCCAGGCCAAACTCTTCACAAACCTTTCATTTAAACTCTTACATAACGATCCTCCCATAACCTTCTTCCTATTCATGATCGCCTCCTCTGCTAACGCAATTCCCTTCCAGATGTCCATTCTGCTGTAACCGTGTTCCTCTAATGTGCATTGCATGCAATTGCATGTCTGAAATCATGATGGTTAAATCAATTAGCATGAAGTGAGTCAGTTGGTTCATTTATGAAGACGTGAATTCACTCGTGCGTTTAGTTCGGGGTACTACTGCAGTCACACACATTTCCAACAATAAAGCAAACGATAGAAAGCAGTTCGCAACAAAACAGAATATGTATAGAGTGTATCTGTCAATCATCGAGGGAGATATACTAACACCTATTAATTATTCATACGTCCCTTCTCCGTTTCATATGCAACGCTCAACCTGCAGGCATTAATCAAACATCCCACCTCGGATAATTCCGAAAGGTTGGAAATCCCACGCTGGGAATTTTAATGGATACGCAATTACTCTGAGAAAATACAAATCTCAACGAATTGCAGAAGAAAATAATTTTCATCGCTCTCAGTAAAAAAATGGGACGAACACAGACTTTCACGAAACATATTCGTTCACAAATGTACTCTTTCTGCACGAATGTAATTTAGTAGTTTAATGCACTCGCCGGCCTCGCATGCAGCAGAGTAAAGTCCTCGCCTGCTAAACAGGAAGCCACTGGTACGAGTCCCTCGTAGGTAAGTTACCCCTTTCCAGGATATGATTATTTGTGTAAGTTAAATTTTCGGTGGTGTGGAAATAAATAAAATTAAAAAATAATCCTACATAGAGCACACAGCAAATTACGCCCACTAGCCCCCCCTCCTAACTTGAACCTAAAGCTTCAATGCAAGATAAAGCCCATTCCTGTTCATGCTGTCAACACTAAAATCTCTTCCGCCCCATCCCATCCTTCCCAAACATTTTTCCCTCTAACATGATTTTCAACATTCTCTGATAAATTACTCGACCGGAGCAATAAATATTCGTAGTTTTCAGTGACAAGGACCTAAAAAGTGGATTTAACAGCCAACACGAGAACCGAAAGCATGAGTGTCAGAATTTACATGCGTCCCAGGAAAAATCATATTCCGTATAATTTTTATGTGCCCAGACTAATAATCTATGAACATATTAGATAAAAATAACAATTATTATTATTATTATTGTTATTAAAGTTTTCTATCGATTAAGGTAGGTTTGAGGAGTATTCTGAAAGTTTCCCCTCCCTTCTTGGACTTGCCTCTTAAATTCTCAAGAAGACCTACTCCCTTTCATTCTATCAAAATATCCTATTCTCTTCCTTCCTCTCCCTCGTTTACTCAACATTCTCCCCTCTAACACTTTTATCAATTTCCCCTCTCACCTTAGTACTCGCTCCATCCATACCTTCTATCTCTTCCGTATTTCTCCTAGGAAGTTGCCTCTCTTCGCCCTCCACGTCAAGCCCTTCGTCGTTCCTCCTCTCTTCATTACTTATTGATTGTGTTTGAAGTAACTTCAGCGTATAAATACAAGTACCGAATGAACGGTTATAACAAAAATAAATGCAAATTCTATATAATGGAGTCTGATTCAAGGGCGTACCCAGTTTCATAACTAGGGGGGGGGGGAGGCAAGGCATGGTCTAGGGAGGGGGCAAGTCAAGTTGTAACATTAGTTCATGAGATTATTTCCACGAAAAAATAGTTTTATTTTAGTTACATATCTTATACTAATACATATCATTTTTCGTAGGTTTAAAGAAATTTTGTTGAATGCTTTCGTTTCAATTCAGCCTGATTTTGCTTAAAGAATTTTGCGATTTTTGCTTCTAGGGGGGGAAGCTGCCCCCCCTGCCCCTCGCTGGGTACGCCTATGGTCTGACTGGGCATGTACATACATTATTTTGATTTGCAATTTCATTTTGTACTAAAATTTCCGTAACTTCCGAACAAAATTTCCTTCGATGATCAAATAAATTCAGGTCGTTACATAGTGTATTAATGAAATTAATCTTAATAATAAACATCTTGAAACAGATTGCATCGACTAACACGAGGACCAGAAATTGGGGTCTCAGAATTCTCATGGTCTCCTTGAACAGAGGCACCAGACAGCACGCGACAGGAAGTGCACACACACTTCCGAGCGCCACCCCGTGACCATTATTGGTACCAATCACGTCCGTTGACCGCTGGGTAAGGCAGGTAGGGAAGCAGATGACACGAAGACTGGGTGCGTGATTACGTCCAGAAAGGTAAGGCGAACTGCGGGTGGCGGTGATTGGAACAGAGAAGCAGGTATGTACGGGAAGGATTGAAAAAAATATACGATAAAATAATAATCCCCGGGGATCAAGAACCCCGCGGCGTCCTAGCGAGGTTCATGACCTCAGTTTGGCCGTCGTAATATCGCCGGGGCTATGCACGGCCGTGTCAGCGCGTGCAATGCAACACGCCTCTCACGACCGCAGTGATCGGCCGACACGGCCTCATAAACACCTTACGCTCCCTGGTGCGAATTGCATAACGCTGTATTACGGATGCGAAAAAGGAATGGTAGCTTACGACAAATGAGACATGGCAATTCCCAGTGTACGGGTTACAAGAATGCACGGTGTAACCATGGATACAGAAGAATGGTAACCTGAAACTCCAACGCAAGCGATCAAATAGTCATGCGACAAAATTTCTGTTACATTAAAATAAAAATAACTTTAAAAAAATAATTTTAATTATAATCAATATCCACCAAAAATTTCGCGAAAGGTTTATTCAAAGAAATTGTACATATTTCCAAAATCATAAATAGTTGAAATAAAAGATCAGTCATCGACATTTTAAGCAAAATTTTCGATTATATAATTTATCAAAATTTATTGGTAACTATAAACTTAATTAGCTTATTAACCACCAAACACCAAACATTAACCACCAAACTGAACAAAACGGTACGTCAAAATTCTATTCTCATCTTTTTAATGAATTTATAAACGAAGTTTGAAATTTTTTTACTTTACTATTGTAAAAAAACATTTCTTTAATCTTTTATTCTGTTTATGTATCAAATATTGCACTACTAATTTTAATTCCGAGCCCTGATGAAGATGTGTATAAATAGCCGAAACGCTGGCAAAAATTGCGTTTTAAATTAATGAAAACATGTACTCCATGGCGCTTATTAAGTAGTAAATGTAGAGGTTAAGAGAGAGAAAAAAAATTCAATTTAAAAATGACAACTACGCTTTTCCATAATTCTTTAAAAGCATATGATAGGTTTTGGTTCCAGATCCCAGGTACCCTGTCGTACGTATTAAAATTGCTGTAAAAAGTACTATTCTTAGTTCAGTATACCAAACTGAACCAAATAACTCAATTACCAACTCTCCCAAATAAATCACAATGGCATCAAGCAAGAGTCGATGAACCCTCAATGTTGGTAATCGATGAAAATGTTGGTATTTGCGGGAAAGGCCATAAAAACATCTTCAGATAGCTCCTTCAACTCCTTGATTCTTCTAAGCAGGAAGGGTTTTTTTTCAATATGCCCTTTCTCTGCTTTTTGAACTTAATTTAGTAAAAGTAATAATCATAACATATATTTTAGAAATTTAGAATAAGGGCCCCCGCGCACTGGCAACTTTAATCACCGGCAACTAAACAATTTACTCACCCAAGAGTTGCTCGCTACCGCGCACTGGCGATTAAATAGTTGCCCCTCAGCTCAGTTTACAATGGATCTCGTGAAAGCAAGTTGTGTTGTTGCGCTCATTTTGAGACAGCGAAAAAATAAGCAAAGGAACAAAATGTTTTGGGTACAGTATTTGTCCTTGTGGACTATCCTCTTTTTAGAGAAATTTACATAAACTATACTGTGTGTAAAATTGGTAGGAGAAGTTCATAGAACTTTCGTTTTATTTAAAATTTTGTTGCCTTTAATTCCAATTCATTATAAAGTTATTCAAAAATGATCACAAATTCGATCACCTAAATATAATAGATATCTTAATCAAATTAAATAAATCTGGTTTATACAGGTACCAGGAATGATCTTCAATAGCTTTAATTGCAAATTGGGCACTAGAGAAGCTGTAAAAATGGTGGAGTGGCTATTTAATATGGGACCAGGTATCAGGGAAGAGATACGTCCATCTAGTTATACATGGAAAGGAGACTAAACTATTGAAAAGAGACTATGTTGGATCGAGAAACACATGAGGAGGAAACTCAAGAAAATAAAATATGAAGCGAGCTAGGAAGGATTAGGCTGCAGTCAGTGGCGTAAATATGGGGGGTGAGGGGATAGATCCCCCCCAAACTATCAGAGGAAAAAAAATATATTTAAAAAATTACCTAGCATTGAAATATAATAACTTTATTTGCTTAAATTTAATTTTTTAGCGCCGAAATTATGTAAAATGTATATCGAGGCATGTCATTTTTCAAAAATTTTCCCACACCATGCCATCTCATCCCTCCCCCCACCCCCAAAGCATATTCCTAGTTACGTCACTGTCTGCAGTACAGCAATCATTGGATTGCAATCACGATTGCAATACTGTGGAATCTTTGGGGATACACATTGTTTTCTTGTTTTTGGTAATCCTCTGTTCAGAATCACTTACTTATCTTTGACATGTAAGTGCGATTCCTCTATTAGATCCATGATAAATTTGAATGAATTTTACATTACATCCGCCTTTTATTAACTGTAATTTGCTTCGTTCAAACAACTTTCATTTTATAATGCTCACTAGTTTTAAAAAATGTGAAATTTATAAGAACCTGAAAAGAGCCTGTACCAGAAAATAAAGAGGAACGTTAGGATTATATTTCAGCATTAAATTTTAAACGAAAAATTACGAAAAAAAAGTGGTTCTATGGAGTAACCCACACCTGTGCAGATTAGCTCCAAATTCGCTGCAGGAACGATTGGCGCCGCCTCAGTCGAACTTAAGACTCGAATTTTAACATGGATTGCCGAATCTTTCCGTAAGGGTATATGACCGTTGGTTGTGAATTTATGGCTTCCAAATACAATCCAGGGCTTGTTCAATAAATTAAAGTACCGCAAATAATCCCAAAAGGTAATGAGGCCGGAGCAACATTTGCGGTAAAATTGAGAAATAGGAAGAAAGAACGGAAGGAAAAAATTAAAGAAATGGTGGCGTCGAGTGTAGGTGTAACGCATATACCGCAGCGGAAGGACAAATCAACCTACCCAATGTGGTGTTTATAAATAGAAATCCTATTTCGAACAACAGAAATGATTGAAATAATTGAAGGTGTCGACTTGAACGAAGAAAAAGAAATGAACCAAGATCAGAAACGTAGATGGAATGCGAGAAATTCCAAGGCTCAGCATTATATAGTCTCTACAATAGAGATCCGTGGTCCACCATGTAATGTGCTGTGAAGGTAAGTGAGGTTGTAAATATAAGGCTTCCAAATACAATGCAGAGCATGTTCAGTAATTAAAATTACCGTAAATAATCCCAAAACTTAAAAACTATGAGACCTTTGCAAAACGCGTCCTGCAAAACACTTCCTAAGATATGCGCTTCGAACAAGTGCCGTCAAGCAACTGAAAAGTTTCCAGTGCGCGGGGTTGGGTAAGCATCCACGCGATCTATTCCTGCCGGCAACAATTTAATCACCCTCAGAATAGGTCCGGACGCAATTATTTAGTTGCGGCAACTAAAAAATCGCCCGTGCGCGGGGCCGCAGTCAATTTCGTGTGTTTCATTTGAACTTCCACAAAGCAACAAAATAGTTGCTTTGAAAAAGTTGCCAGTGCGCGGGGGCCCAATGTTGGTAATCGATGAAAATGTTGGTATTTGCGGGAAAGGCCATAAAAACATCTTCAGATAGCTCCTTCAACTCCTTGATTCTTCTAAGCAGGAAGGGTTTTTTTTCAATATGCCCTTTCTCTGCTTTTTGAACTTAATTTAGTAAAAGTAATAATCATAACATATATTTTAGAAATTTAGAATAAGTCATATGACTGCCGAAAGGCATTACTTGTCACTGGACTAGATGCACGATTAACATATTCTTTTCTATCCCACTCACCAAAGCAATGCGTTTTAAGCCGTTAAAAGTTGCTGTGAACTAGTAGACCCCAATTTCAAGTTTACAACTCCACAGTCTTGCTAAGTTAAGTTACGAACGAGGGCTAAGGTTGATTTAGATAGCGATAAATATCATTTTAGTTCAAACTCGACCTCGTTTGACATTTAAGAACTAAAAGCCTCGAGCTTCCAACAGAAGAAAAAATGATGGAAGATTGGGCTCATCAATCATTGTCAATATCACGAGTTTGGAAAAACTCATACAAATACCCGAGGGTTAATTGACCGCGGTACTAATTTGACACGTAAGTCAACTTTTCTATCCTGAAAATAAAGTTTATTCCGCGGTTAATGAATCGTGAAGTTACTAAGAATAATACAGCATATTTTGTGAACAATGTGTATCGAACAACCTAAATAACGTATCTATTTTTCCTATCGAAAATCGAATGAGGTGAGATAAATTCTTTTGTTATAGAATAAAGCTCTCTTGATCATTTAGCAATGTAACCCAATCCATTGCTTTTGTTTGTACTTCCTAAACAAAATAAACACAAATCAAAGTTTGCCAAAAAAATAAAGCGCTTAGATTAATGTTATTCAGGGACAAAAAATCCAAGAGGGAATTGGAAAAGTAAATAAACAATTTTAATTCAGTCGGAAAAGAAAATACTTTCCAGCAAAAACTGTTTTCCACGATGCATGTATACTGCTTTGGTTTGGAAATTTAAAGCCCCAGTCCTCCAATTCATTAATATGCCTATGCAAAAAAATCTGTGAATAAAATCGCAACGAATTCTTGGCTATGGGAGATTTAACTCTGACATCCTGTTAACAGTGAGATTATAATCTGGGGTGCACAATATGGTATGTGTTTTGGAGGAGATTGAAATTATAATTTAAATTAATTACTATAATTTTAATAATGAATAATATTATCAGGATTTAATTGAAATGGAATTTTTTTCTCCCCGCAAGGGCAAAGTATATGGAAATGGTGCGTTGCAAGAGCAGCCATGGGTGGTTACATAATGTATTTTGGCGTTCATCCACCCGTTCTTGCATTTTGACATTAACTTGTAAGGGCTAATGTACCGTGTAAAAAGGCCTTTAGAACAAAAATCCGACGGGAAGAAAGGCAATGGAAGATCCCAACTGAGTTACATAAGACAACTCAAACATAAAATGCGAAAAAGAATAAATACGTAAGATATTGGAAAGATTCACTTCAATTCATTTATTATCTTGGGCCTTCTGGTCCATAAAATATTTTACAAGATAACAATTCAAGAAAATTAATTGACAGAGGTACCAAAAAATCACAGCTACAAAGCTCAGTAAGTGCAAACACAACTCTCACACACTTTTATCACGAATACGGATACGTGGGAATCCAGCCGCCCACAATTTCCACAGACATGAAATACATTAGAAATAATACCACTATTTGTTCAAGCAATATGCGCGAGGCAAACAGCAAAACGCAACACTAATAAAAAATTATATCAAGAATACAAAATATATTCTCACATCAGTAATTTATCTCATCAGCATGGCTAGTTAAACTGGGGATTTCCATGAACTATTTTGAAGGAACTTTGAACACTTTTGTTTAAAATAAATGTAACGATGAATTTTATGGGGCCTTACCCCTATAGAATTTCATTTAAAGCCAAAAAAATAAAAAAATTTGCTTTCAACAACGTAATTTTGTTTTATTATAGTTAAATTGTAGAAAGCAAAGTTTATTATTTTTTCCAACCTAAGATTGGAAAGTCTAGCCGACAAGAAAATTGATAGCACATTTCTGACATCAGAAATAAAAGCCCTAAACAGTGCGAAAAATGCGTCGAAAGCAGTACGACACTCGGTATATACCCGTCAAGATAAAGGGACTAATTTTAACCCCGCTCTTTCCATTTTTAACCCCTACTTCAAAACTATCCCCGACGATTAAGAGAGGGAGGGCTCCCCACTGAAGATGAGGGGGCACTTAAAACTCCCTCGATATACTCCTTCTAATCGGCGTGAATGCATAGATCGAGGTACGAGGGGCGAGGTTGGAGTGTTGTCTGTCTAAGAGGAAAAACGAGCTCACTTGAACGGGAGTAGAGACCGCGCGAAGGCAGTCGAGACGCATCGATCCTCTCGAAGGGGAGCGCGAATCGATAGCGGCAACACCGAAATCGATACATGGCCGGAGAGCAGAACCCTTTGGTTCCCTCCTCGCCAGAAGTCTACATATCGATGGCTAAGTTCTAACAACACGTATATTAAAAATAGCAACTTTTCAGGAGAGCAAAAGAAACGATTTATGTTTTTAATTGCACGCTGAAAGGAAAAAAAAACAAAAATTCATGAAACTGAAGAAGAAGCATGCATTTGCAAACAAAGAGTTGTTTTTTTACTTAAATGTTATTCTTTAAATGTCATTATACTCTGCTTAAGACACGTGCCTCGAGATACGTGTTTTTAGAACTTAGCCATCGATATACTACATACCGCCGGTGACTAAACACGCCGTCACCAGAAACTGCACAATGTGGGTAAACTTTTCTCTGTATTCCCACAGGATTAAATACTCCATTTTGGCCGACATTTCGAGCTCCCACTCGGAACTTACAATCAGGGCTATAATCATCGAAACGTTGACTAAAATGGAGTTTTTAACCCGGTGGGAATCCCGAGAAAATTTTACCCACTTTATTCGCCAGGAAAGCATAAAATCTGATTTAACCTGAACAATGTCCACATAGTCATCATCATCATCATCATAAGTCAGCCATACGAAGATTGAATAAACACAGTTATCCACTCCACTGTCTTAACTGCTAGGTACCCTTTTCATATATACGTATTTCTTCTTGCGAAAAAGTGCAATCCTTATTTCGGTATGACGAACTTCCGCCTGAGTTGGTTAAAATTTTTCCTAGGACGGGAAATGGAACCACAAACCGTGGTTTATTGGAGCTAAAACTAAACTCCTAGCACCTTGAAACAAGGTAAATAATATTGAAACAGGAATACATGTACGTAGTCGTCTCCGCAATGGCAAGAAAATTCAAAGGTGCGAGATTTTTCTCCCCGTCTAGAGAATTTTTACCATGGAAATCAATATGGATAGCAAATTAAAATCGTTTTTTTTTAACCTTTCTACGATATTAATGACTCTTTCATATCCTTAATAACAGGTTCTGTGAAAATCTCGAATGAAACGATCATTTTTTCATCCCTTTGGAGGGACATCTCCAGCGATCGCTCCAATGATGTCGAATAAACTGACCGTTTCACGCAATCATTTTCCGCCTTAGCTCCAGTAATGTGGTTTCCATCCCTTTTTCCATCACTCGACACGTCCCTTATTCCGTCGCTGAAACCATCGCTCGCACCGTCCTTCAGCCAATCAGAACGCACTGCCGCTCAAAGGGATTGTAACGACGCGCTTTGGCTTTTAATAGAGTGAAAGTTGTAAATACGGAAAGTGACGGAATAAGCGATGGAAAAAGGTACGGTGTGAATGACAGCGTGATACAGAAAATGATGGGTCGAGCGATTATTCTTTTGGACTTTAAAGACCTATCGCTTGAGCTACCATTCTGAGGGACGGGAAAATGATCGTGTGATTCAGGCTTAACTGATACTGACACTAAATAATTTGGTTGGACGAAAATGTGTCATTACAATCGTATGAAACAATTAATCTTTGATCTTAACTAAACGAGAGCTTTGAGCGAGTATCAAAAATACGACTGCACAATCTCACCCATTTTGAAATAAACTGTTTCAGACAATTATAATAACACATTTTATTCCAACCCTAATTTTTTAATGCTCTTTAAAATCCAGAGTATTAAATAATATATCGAAGAGGCTGGATACCCAAGAAAAACTACAAAGTGCATCCAAAAAAACGTTTGTGATGCCATAGCTCAGTAACTAAGGAGTTGCGACCCCATATTTATGGACAAAAATATGCTTAAAATTATCTCTCCTAACGCCTTCTGAAGTATTGCATATTCCTCCTGAAATTCCCAGTATAATGGCAGAGAACAATGTCGAAATTCGCCAATAATCGATTTAACAATTAATGGGCGGATAAGTTGTGATTGAAGGGACATGTCAGCAATAGGTCTTGATCATAAAAAGTCAAGTAACGTAAAGTTAAGCTGTTGTGAACGATGCTTAAATGGTCCACTGCAGTATGAGAGGCCCTCTTCTGCACTGCACTCTACATATAAGGGACGACAATACCGCACTCTCCCTTTTGTTTTCTCCCCCACTCCCTTACACATTCTCATTCACTCGAACTCTCATTACCAGCCCCCTAATCTTCCCTTTTGTGCCCGGCTCCTTTTGTTTTTTTACGGCTCCATGTTATTCCCGACCGTGCGCGTACCATCCCTCCTCCCTGCGACCAATTCGACGAAGCTCATACCCCGCCTCTCGCAGCAAAGAAATGTATTAAGATAATGAAAAAAGCGACGACAGCGGGGAACGAAAATATGGCTCGTTTCTGGAGTCGCAGTGCAAGTACCACGTGCCAACTGCATCTGCGTTCCTCCCGGCGTTCCCACAGCGAATACGAGGGTGGCGCACGTTAGGTCTAAATATTTAGAGGATGACGTTTTTCTAACGTCTTATGCTCTCTTACCCCATATGACCTATTGATTGTCTACTTATATACTGTAGAGATATATTCAGTCAGAAATAATGTAAAAACACCTAAGTTTTTATCTTTCATTACCTATTTAATGCATTGTATCCGAGGTCTTACTTTTCCGTTCTCATCATCCTTTTTTTTTCATCTTTTCTTCATCAAGGCATCATACCGAAAAGATATGGAAATTCAAGTTTTACATATCCGGAAGAGAATTGCGTTTGCAAAATAGGCGTTTATAAACTGGAAGGAGCTTATGAGAGGATAATTATGCTAGAATTTAAAGAAAAGGTTAGTGAAGAGCCTGATCTGGAGTGTAGCGCTTTACGGTGCGGAAACGTGGACGATTACGAAGGAGGACGAGAGAAAACTAGAGGCGTCAGATATCTGGATGAGGAGAAGAATAGAGAAGGTGAAGTGGACGGAGAGGAGGAGGAACGGAGTGACATATATGGTGGGTAAGGAATGGAAACTTGGTAAGGAAGGAAATTCGAGATGTGGGGGTGGCGAAGAATGGAAAAGGTGGAGTGGACGGAGAGGAGGAACGACGAAGGGCTGGACGTGGTGGGTTAGGAGAGGCAGCTTCTACATGTGATACGGAGGAGACAGAAGGTATGGATAAAGCGAATACATAGTGGGGACGGATGTTGAAAACACTGTTGGAGGGTATTACGTGGGCCAACGAGGGCGAGAAAGGAAGACAATAGGATTTTTTTTATAGAAGGGAAGGGAGAATGGCTTATTCTGAATTGAAGAGGGAAGTAAAAAAAGGAGAGGAGACTGGCAGAATACTTCGAAAATACTCCATGGAAACCTACATTAATCGGTAGAACACTTTAATAAAAAAGTAATTATGCTCTCTGGTCTATTATTTTTATAATTAAAGTATTCTACCGATTATGGCTGGGTGTTTATCATCTCCTCCTGACAATAGGAATCTAAGATAACCATCGAATATCGACATAGCGAGTCTTTAAGGCAGTTTTCCATGGAGTATTTACGAATTTTATTTGTTCAGCCAGTCAGCGGTGGCGGAACACTAATGGAGTGGACCGACCCACAATATTGACTTCGACAACGCCTCTCTATTGAGTAAAGAAGGCCGCTATTACCTAAGGATCATCAGGGAGGCAATAGAAATCGCCAAAAACCCAAAAACTTCAACTGTGAAGACGGCTACACTCTCTCCAGCGCGTGAAACGGGTCCTCAAATACATATCTCGAACAATCAGGGCACATCTCCACAAAATAGGAGCTAAACAAGGTGTATATAACGACGACCAAATTTCTGCATCGACACTTCAGTGGACTTGAAGAAGCTAACTGGAACGTTAGCGAAATATTGTCCTGTAAAATGGATAAACGCGGAAGTAAACCCGGAAGAATCGCTGCCTACCGAGTATTTAAGAAGTATTCCGTCTTCACTCCCGTCATGGCCTTTCCTCTGATATCAACAGTAAGGCTTAGTCCCTATCAATCTACCAAAAAATTCTATCGCACGTATCCTATTGTTGCATATTTTTTTTAATTAAACACAATGCTTGTTTTTATCACCGACTTTCCCGAGGAAATACCAAGCTCTGAGGAATGTACATACATTTGTCGAAAACTTGGCTAAGAACTAAAGACTTAGATTAACCCCACTTCAAGATGCTCTTAAAATAATTTTATCATTTAATGAGTATTTTTACCATTAAGTACAATCAATATTTTCAATGTACCTTGAAGTTTCCCTGATAACAGAGCATTTCGTTCAGCACAATGTTTTTGATAATAATTCGCAAATACTCCATGCAAACCTACCTTCATCGGTAGAATACTTACATTGTATTAATATACTACATAATATTTACAAACGTAAGGAATATATATCAAAATTATGAATTTTTTGGGTTAATTCATCACGAATAAATAATGGCGTATGACATACATGAACTGCCGTGAGTACATATTCGGCTGGACCAGTCATCGAACTACGGACCTTCGGCTTCCGGGGAATCTGCGGAGACCACCACTCTATCCTGGTGTCTGAATTCCCATTTTAATTATAAAAATTGCCTCTTGAATTCAGAAACCTGGACAGCGTTGTTGTTTCAGCAGTGACCCGGAAAGTCAAAAGGTCCGTGGTTCACTTACTGGTACAGCAGAATTTTTTCTTATTGCAATTCGTGTGTATTTCGCCGCTGTTCACGCGGTGGGCATCGAAATATTGCACAGATGGGGTATGAATATCACATTCTGGGCCAGGAATCTATTAATTTCATCGCAGACCTAATCTATTGATCTGATGGAATCTAATAATTCCATTAGACCACATAACACGGTTGTTTTTTAAATTAAATTTCAAAGATTTAACCGGGATTTGAACCCAGGATCCTTATATCAACTTTACAAAAAATGCTTCCATGCACCCTCCTGGAAAAATGATCCCTTAAAAATATCTCCTTCACGGAATTCACGATGGCAAAGAATGATATGAAAAGTGACAAGAGGGAGGCTCCCATCGATTTTTCTGTCCCACTTTGCGAAACATCAAGTCTTTCTCAAACATATACTCCAAAAGACGTGAAGTCAGAGTAGCTCAGAAAACCTGACAAAGATTCCTGGAGACAGTGAAAAGTGTCTTTCAGAAGCGAAGGGGATTATGAGAATTCTTTCTCCTTCCATAAAAGGGGGCAAAAAGGCTCACTTTTCTAAGGGAAAGAACCTCCCGACATAAACGATGATAAGAGAAGCCTTGCATCAAAGCGAACGTCGTGCATACGACAAAGACCTGCCTGCTCCGCGATAAAAAGAAAGCTTTGAATATTTAAAAACGAAAAAAGTCAGAAAATGCATAATGTATTAGAAAGAAGCGCATTCAAAAGAATCTGAGGCAGTAAGAAGATGGTATGGAACTTTGAGCCCCTCTCTAACTCACGAGGAATCGTCAAACTTTTCCGTTATACGATATCAGAGCAACGGCGAATTTTCAATGAAAAAATAAGTAAATTGGTATCTTCGGTGACATGATAGTGCAGCAGGAAGATGATGAAAAACAAATGGATCGACAGAGTGAGCAATGGAGAAGTCCCAAGAATAATATGAGAGAGCCTCGTGAAAACATGAAGAAGAAAAAGAAACATTATTATTAAAATATTCTGCAGAGTAAGATAGGTTTCCATGGAGTAATTGCGAAGTATTTTGGCAGTATCCAATTATTTACTTCCCTCTTCAATCCACAATAAACTCTACTCCCTTTCCTTCCATCTAAAAATCCTTTTTCTTCCTTCCTCTCTCTCGATAGCCTAACATAATACTCTCCACCACTGTTTTCAACATCCGTCCCCACTATATACTCGCTCCATCTGTCTCCTCCGTATCTCATCTAAAAGCTGCCTCTCCTCACCAACTACATCCAGCTCTTCATCGTTCCTCTTCCTCTCGGTACAATTCACCTTCTCCATTCTTATTCACACCCACATCTCGAACGACTTCAGTCTTTTCTCGTCCTCCTTCCTAATTTTCCATGTTTCCGCACCGTAAAGCGCTACACTCTATATCAGGCTCTTCACTAACCTTTTCTTTAAATTCCTAAATAATTATTCTCTCATAAACTCCTTCATGTTCATGAACGCCTATTTTGCAAACGCTATTCTCTTTCCGATATGAACAACTTAAACGGCCACATTTTTTCGACACGATGCCTTGAGGAAGACATGATGAAAAAAGGATGATGAGAAGGGAAATATAAGACCTCGGATACAATACATGAAACAGGTAATGAAGGATATGAAAGATGAAAAATTAGGTGTTAGTACATTATATCTGACTGAACATATCCCTACAGTATATAAGTAGTCAATTAATAGGTCATATGGGGTACTGCTGTATCCGTTTCCCTCGAATATATTCTGCCCCACAATTGAATTGCTCCAGTTTTCCCCCACCAACAACACTATATACAGAATGAAAATAAACGTCATACTCAAAGGTAGAAAACACCATGATAACCTTTAAAAAATAGGGTAAAAATAGTAAAGAAAGTTTTAAGGAGAAGGAAGACTAAAACAATTTTCCTCACAAAATTGATTGCCCTTAAATAAGAACTCCCTAGTACAAGGAATTCCGAGGATAAGGCACACGCTTACTTAAGAATGGCGCCTTCCTTATTCGTGAGCTGTCTTATCATTCGACCGATTTGCTTCGAACTGTATTCCCTCCCAATTGGAACGACGCCTCCGAGCACGCGAAAGTCATAACTCGGCATGGAGACTGCCCGGGGAAAGACTTGAACCCTTCTATCGTATACCGGCGTTCCCGAGGCGTTTTTACCATACGTCACACGCCATACCGCTTTGCGTGTCTTCACCACCCTTTACACCGGGATTCCCGCACGCGAGATATGGCGAATAAATTGCCATAATTCTCATCTGCTTGTGACGTGTTCCCCAGCACAGTACGTGCCCATGCCCAGCGGTGGAACGATTCGCCCATAGACATAATAGGGGATGATTACGAAAACAGCTATTCTGGTTTGATCTCTCCCATCTAGTAATGGAAAAATATGGGGTTCAGGGTCGAGCAATCGCTTTTCAATAGAAATGTAAAGCTCGAATATTCAGCAAGAATTGACAATTGTTACAAAAGATCGATTAATCGAAAAACATCGACGGTTATTTAAATAAAAAATAAAGTTGGTACGAAAAAATGTTTATTATCCGTTCGAAAAACACTCAAAATACACATTTGAGTAAACAGCATATAAAATGTAAACAACACATGATTGAATTATTTAAAAAAATAAACAAGCACGCAAATTAAAGTTTTGGAATCGCCGCCTGGAACCAATCGGGTCCAATACAATTTTTCAGAAAGATGGACTGATTGAGATGCTTTCCTGATAATCGAGGACGTGCCCTCGCCCGTGCGAATTGTACCGGTCTTGGAGAAAAGTCTTTCATAAGGGACAGATGACGTTATCATAGGGAGGTAGTGACGCTGCTGAGACCAAACGAAGAGGTCAAGATCGATGTTGATCGGTACTTACCTGCTTGATTACTAACCGTTACCAAATTTTTGCTATCGACGTTGGTTTAACTGTGTTATATTCTCGAGTTGCACAGAGTAATGCATGTTTGGTGGGAGATCACACCACTTGTACGAATGTGCACCTATAATTTTCACTATTCTGAATTATTTTATGGCCATCAGTGGCCTTGTGAGAACCCAATTGCATGGTGTCAGCTGGTGATTGGCCATATCCTGCCAAACACCACTGAGACACTCGCAGGATATTATGCAGATATAGATCACGCTTGAACCACCAGTCGTGCTTTTCCTCTTTAGAAAGTATTATTCGTTTCAAACCGTTTCTATTACATTGAAATGTTCACGGATTATGGATTAAACCCTTATCAACATTTGCTTCTTATCTTAAGTTCATAAAACATTATATTTGAGGAAATACCGAGGAATAACACTCTCATTTAATATAAAAGCATATGCTAATTACGGTCAACTCATAGTACTCACTATTATTTTAGTATTCCGCCGATTAAGGTAGGTTTCCATGGAGTACTAAAGAAGTGATCTGGGAGCCTCCCTTTCCTTCTAGCACTGCCTTCTTCAATTCACTCAAAGGCCTACTTACTTTCAATCTATATAAAAATCCTATTATCTTCCCTCCCCTCCCTCTTATACCAAACATTCTACCCTTTAACACCGTTTTCAACATCCCCTAAGCGCTAAGCACTCCATCCATGCCTTCAGTCTCATCAGTATTTCAGCTAGAGGCTACATCTCCTCACCCACCATGTCCATCACTTTGCCGTTCCTCCCCCTTTCCGTCGACTTTACTTTCTCCATTCTTCTCCACCCCCACGTAGACGCACTTCCAGAAATGAATTGATTAAACTTCGGCTTTTTCAAATGCAATTTCCACATATAGACTATTTTACATGGTCACCATTCGATGAAGTATAGTCAGAAGAGCATATTTTGAAATTTTCACGAAAATGGCACACGTTTCATCTCTGCAACCAACCTCCTTGACGGTCAATTCTGAAACGCAATCTACGGCCTCTGCTCGGATGCCATCGAATAATTTCTATCGCCTCCGTTCAGCACACAACGCGTTGCGAGATCAGGAAACGATGAGCGATCGGAATGCGATATGAAGCGATGATTTTTTTAAAGACGAGGCTGTGGAATAAAGGGAAGCCTCGAAACGGAGGGAAAGGAACGGAGTCAAGGCGAACGAAAACGAGGACGCCACTGTACGGGGAACGGGCAAAAAATGGAACAAAAACAAAAGAATAACAGACCGCGCGCTCCGGGGAACGAAAAAGAACGGATATTCGTGCGGAGAAGACGGGGATGATTTCCGCGATATTTCTGAGCATCTCAAAGTTTTCACCGTGTTATCATGCACATTCGTATTTTTTTCCACCGTAAAGGTTATAAAGTTGCGTAACACTATACTGCAAAACCTACTTTAGACCACTCACTAACTATCTGAATGAATCATAATAATGTTTGGGGTTAACGAGACGAGATACGACAAAAAGTCATAGAAAAGACCCCATCTAAAATTGTCTGAAAGCCTGGGTAAAATTCCGAAACGTTTTCACCATATATTTCCATGCACGTTCGTAAATTTTTCCCATGGTAAACGTCATGAGGTTGCGTATCACTATAAAATAAAACCCCACTTCCGACCACTGACTGACTGATTCATATTAATGTTTGGGGTGAACAAGAAGAAGAGGTACCACAAAAAGTCGACCCCTTTAAAATCGTCTAAAGCCCTACGAAAAATTGTCGAAACACCAAATATTCTATCTATTACAGTGTTGCCAACTGCCTCTATGTCTCTACTTTCTGGGGGCATTTGGGTTAAAAAAATCGATAGCAATAAGGAATTTTGAACATGGCGGGTATCCTGCTAATGGCACTAGTCATTGCGGGAGCCATAAGTCCACACTTTGTAGAGCATTTCCATGAAAATGTCAAGTTTTTCCCTCAAAGTAAAATGTTGGGTGGAAATACATTATTTTGATACATCAACAGCTAAGTGATTGAATTTTATGAAATCAGTATTTGAAACATTATTCAGAGGCTTATAAAAATTTTTCAAATCATACTTGGATTCACAGTGTTTTGAAGATGTTCTAAATCACTACACTTACGAGTTTGACCTTGCAGTAATTCCGTCACATGTTAATGATGGGTATATTTAGAAGGTATTCCGATAATTAATTTTGTTTCTGTACATGGACATCACTTTCATAAATGTTTTTTGTTCATGTGCAGTTAGAAGTTTTGCAATTTTTATATATTTTACAATTTTATCGAAATATCCCATTGCATAGTTTTCTCTAAATGTAATTACGTCACAAATGGGATTGCCCTGTAACAATGAGAAAGACTGGAAGCCAAGAACTGTTTACTATCCCTCGGAATCAATTAGGTATTTCGTAGATTAAATCAATTCAAGTAGATTAGATATCACCTAAAAAACGATCCTTACGGAAAATACGGCCGAAAAAAATTGTATGAACCAGCACAATAACCAGAGAAGGTCTGCAGCCATTTAAAAGCAAATGATTATCTATTCAGCTTACCCTGAAAATTTCAAGATGATAGCATTTTTTTGCGTGAGTAACACGACCCAAAAAAAGACCGATTGAGTGTGAGGTATTCTTTGGTTTCGTTTGAAAGTACATTAACGCGATGGAAAACTGGAAAACGCGAT
This sequence comes from Ischnura elegans, assembly GCF_921293095.1. Lineage (NCBI taxonomy): Eukaryota > Metazoa > Arthropoda > Insecta > Odonata > Coenagrionidae > Ischnura > Ischnura elegans. The sequence goes on along the minus strand of NC_060257.1, from coordinate 34,384,399 downwards.
GAAAAATACTCAAACTGAAAGCGTTTGAAGAATTAATTATTCTCCACGGACGTCGCTGAATGAGATATCGAGCGATAAGTTGAAATTTCGTCAAAGATTAAGGTGGTTATCTTTGAAAATTTTCAAATAACTCTTCCGGAGAATTTCCGAAGATGATTTCAAACGACACTGAGTAAAATATGGTCTTCATTTCCGATATCCTTCCGTCTTTCAGCAGGGAAAACTCATTTGCATTCCACCTGGAGAAGAATAGGGACTGTGCCAAAAAATGCCATTCATCAGCAATGTAACGACCAGAGTTTCAGATAGAGGAAATGAATTTTGGATGCGTTCGAGGAGCTAAGATAGATGTGCTCTGCGATCACAGATCACTAAGAAATTTGATAAAATGTGTCCACATACGTTTTCCTGAATGGTAAACTATGCCCGTCATCAAGTTTTGCATGGATATTAGTCATCCCCCTAAGACATGAAAAGATATCCCCTATAACTCGATCACTATAAAGTGGACATACTCTATTATATGGTAATTAAGTACACTTACTGAATATCATGAATACATGATTTGTCAAACCTGCTAGGACTACCGAATGAAGTCATTCTGAATTCAAGCTAATCATGGTTTATTAATTTCTGATTACCTCAGCTTGAATTGAAATGTTGATTTATTTTACTACTTTCGTTAATTATTGTAATAACTCAATCGTAGTTCTGACAAAAAACGAATCAATTTTTATGCCACATCCAGCAGAATAGCTTTAGCACTATTTTTTCTCACATGTTATGTTTTTATAACGGGACTATCACAAAGGAGCTTGATAAAACAAAAAACATTAAATTTTTACTACAATTTATAATTATGTTTGAGAGGCTACGTAAAATTTGTAAAGAGGTTTGAACAAGAGCATTTGTGAAGTAATAATGGACTGTAATATGAGTGATTAGGTGGTATGGATGACTACGCTGACAATAATGAAATTAAACATCGCCTTAGTTTCGTTTTCTAGCCTCTTAAAAAATTAATGACTCCCCTTCTTATGGATAAAGTTTTTTCGGGCTTCCAACCGGATAAGACACTCCATCGCATCGACAATTTTGAGTTCCGTCATTATTCCCTACGGATAAGCCGACGATGAACGAGTTTAACCTCGGAAACGATGTATTCCCTCGCCCAACTAAACCCCGAGAAAACCTTCTCCAGAAAATTCACCACAGAGCACCAGATCTTTCTCCGTCTCTATTTCCGTCACCAGCATACAGGATTGCGGAACATAAAAGTATCAAACTTCCTTACGTCCAAAAATATATTTCAAACAGCCAGTGACCCGGTTTCGTATTATAGTTACATCTTCAGGTGAAAATGAAACGGTTACGTAACCGAAGCTTCCTGAAGATGTAACAGTTATGTAACCGGGGTGCCCGCCTTTTTTAAATATATTAGTAAACTTAACAAAATTTAACTCTTTCATATTCCATAGTGAAAGAGATATACAAAATTAAACCTGGAGGTATCAGTTATACGCGACTACTATTGTAACTTAAAAAATTAACGGAAAAGATGTCTGAGAGGCCATTTTAGAGCAGTAGCTAATGCCGAGACAATGATTGATTTATGGTACATGGATTGCCATGCATCGGTGCTTTGTTCCTTACCAAATAAAACAGTAATTTAGTTAATTAAAACAGTAGTCGTCTTAGGAAGAATTAAACGGATTTTTTTAGAATGTTAACGCAATACAAAAACGCAGAACTTAGCGAAAAAACTTTTCTGGTGTGATTTTATTCCTCAAATACCATCACTTTTTTCATTTACTGGAGTACCAACTCGAGTGAAGGATATATTATTACGGTAGCAAAATTTAGCGTTTCCTTTTCGTCTCATTACTGATTCTTGGCGAGTACTCGGTGAATGACATTATGAATTGCCTTCCGCAAAAATACTACCTCTCCCAGAAGTTAAAATTCTAGTGGCATCCAGCTAGTCTCTTTCGAGTGACTCGCAGGGGAAAGAAACGCTCAAAAAATTACGAGGAGCAGCATTCAAGGACCGTATTCCCTCAAGTGAATCGTTGCACCGCCAAAATCTTCCTCTTCCCGCTGCTCTCAAATGTTGCAAGATTCATGACTGCCACTTCCCTCTCAAAGCGAGGAAAAGAAATTTTGTAACCTTCACACACAATTCTCAACAGCCAACTTCGGTAGCGGTGTTATAAATTCCAAAATATGGCTTTCTAGGAAGACGGTGCCGAAGTTGGACATTCAATGCGGTTCGTAGAGACCACCACCTTTTAGTGTAATGTAACTCACAAGCAACTCATACCCATATATAGAATGGCAGAAATAGTTTAACGTGAGACTACAAGCATAACTAGGAGCATTAAACGGATATACTTGACTAAGAGATGAGAAATCTTCATAGAGTACGTCGGTGGTAAATCAAAATGCTTCATTTTCGAACGTCAATTTTTATTCTTAGCCTTTCATGCCGGAGGGTATTCAAAATAAAGTATTTACAAATGTTAATATGCTTGGAAATTCAATAATCGAGATGCCACAAAATATAGCCCGCAGTCCCAAATGAAAGGAAAAGTAATTTTTATCAAGTTATTTTTGTTCTCCGTCAGAGCCGAGGCCATCTGTGATGATAATATGCAATTGTCATCGCATCAGCCCTTTTTACTCAACTTAGCGAGTTCATGATGTCACGAGGTTTTTTTCAGCGAAATCTACGCTAATCTCGTTTTACACTGTGTAAGTAAGCTACTAACAATAAGATATGAAGGTCGTTTGATTATGCCACGATTGCCCTTTAATTACACATTAACGTTAAAACCAATGAAAATTTATGAATAAACAATACTGGTTGAAATTAAAGGCCATTTAGGAGGAGAAGCCAAGGTTGCCAATTTCAAAGGTCAGGGCTATTTTCGACGGTGACAGTACATTTTGAAGGAACTTTTCAGTTAAACCAAATAAATACAGCTTCAACTGAAATAATGGTATAACTGATGATTTCAGGCTTAACTTTGTGAAACCTTTCCATTACGGAAAATGGAGGAAAAAACTTTTCTATGGTTACTAATACGAGGTGTATGAGAAAAGTAACGAGACTGAAAATACTGCGGGCGAACTGTCGACGTTATGTCTACCGGCCTATGATAAACAGATTTGTTCATCTTTTTCACTTCCTCAGTGCGAGTTTCAACTCCATACAGCTGACACATTATTTTTGACAGCGCCATTAGTGAAGTTGTGTTTTTGTTGTGAGTTACAAAAATGGAGCATCGGAATTTAGAGTAACGTTGTGCGATAAAGTATTGTGTTATACTTGGTGAATCCGCGAGTGTGACTATTGAAAAGTTGAAACTGGCCTATGGGGAACATATCTTATCAAGAGCACACGTTTTCCGCTGGCACAAATCATTTTTGGAAGGCCGAGAACATGTTGAAGATGAACCTCGCCCAGGAAGAACTTCAACTTGAAAAACTAACGAAACGTTGAATGTGCGAGGGCTCTGTGTGTGAACTCAGACCGTCGTTTAACATTAAGAATTATGAGTGAACGGTTAAATTCAAACATTTTTACCGTGCACCAGATTTTGACGGACGATTTGAACATGCGAAAGATTTCTGCCAAGAGTGATTCATGTGAGACCCGACATTGCGGACAAGTGGATGCTTCACCATGACAATGCCCCGTGTTACATGGCCATTTCCATTGGTGAATTTTTGACCTCTAAATCCATTGCTGTTGTTCCTAAAACCCCCCCTATTCACCTGATTTGAGTCCTTGTGACTTTTTCCTTTTCCTGAAATTGAAACATGTCCTCATAGGACATCATAATGGAACTCAGGAGAACATTCGAAAGACCGTGACCGACCAGTTAAAAGCCATGCCATTTCGAGACTTCCAGCCCTGCTAGCAAGAGTGGGAGTAGCTGCCTAAGGGAAAGTTGAAGGGGATAGTATTTTTTATTTTAAAGAATAAAAACTTTAGTTTGTACAAAATCAGTCTCATTAATTTTCGAACACACCTCGTACGCATAGTGAACCGAACTAAGTTTATTCTCTGGAATAATGGTATTCTGTGGGTGGATTCACAAGGGAACTGAGACCTTGGCAACGGCTGGGAGGTTGATAAAAAACCTCGATCCAGTTACCCTTGTTTACTCAATGCACCCCGGGCGGTTGTGTAAACTCACGGAAGCAATCCTTTAGGGAGCTGAGGCATAGGGGCGTCATATGTAGAGATCTGCCGCATTGATGACTATATCCTTCGAGCTAATGCTTTGGACAAATCATCGCAGTGTATGCATGGATGGATGACGCAAGGGTGTAAAAGTAAACAGCACGGAAACAGGACGAAGCAGAAGATATGGAGAAGTCTTGAGCCACAGAAATACAAGACACACAGCAACCAAGGAATGTTGGTTACTGAATCAATTGCTATATACGTCCGTTTGGGGGAATAATACAATAAAATGAGTAAAAATTATTTGCCAACGTTTGGCGAATTTTTGACCTCTCAATTCTTAAGCTTTAAGGCCTTCCTCGGGGCTATCTAAATGCAAGGTGTTACAGGAAGAGTCTGCATTTTTTCAAATTATTAGAAACAATTAAACTTGGGTCTAAATGAAACGAGAGCTTCGAGCGAGTATTAGAGATACGATTGCGCAATCTCACCCATATTGAGATTGCTTCAGACAATTTTAATAGCACATTTTCGTCCAACCTAAATTATTAATGTTATTAAAAATCACGAGTATTGTATAACGTATCGGAAAGTCCGGATACCCACGAAAAACCGTTTTCGTGGCGACTACAAAGTGTATTCAACAAAATGTTTGCAATGAATTAGCTCAGTAACGAAGGAGTTGTGACATGTTTATGGACAAAAAATGCTAATAATTGTCTCCCCTACTACCTCCTGAAGTATAGCAGATTCCTACTGAAACACCGAGTATATAGAAAAGTATACTCATAAGTTTTTGCCAGAGAAGGCTACATAAAAATGTAATCAGCTACACAACCTGGAGGAAATGGAACTTCCAACGAGATACGGAGGAGACAGATGTTTTGAATTAAGGATTTACTAAGGGAGAGGGAACACTAAAAAAGAGAATCGGACTAGTGTGGTGGCTAAACTGCTAGCTTCCCATCCAGTCTGGTCCGGGTTCAAATCCCAGCGGAGGCGGATATATTTCACAAAATGCCCGATACCAACTAGAGTGCTTTACTAGAGGGCTTTTAAAGCACAATACTCCGTCCGTTGCATGGGGTGTTAACTTAGACGCCTTTCGTTTAGAGCAGACAAATACCAACGCCGGGTTTCTCTCCATTCTTACTTCTCAACCTTTCCTCATGTCGCAAATGACCTCAGCGGTCGGTCGCCTCCTCCAATGATACCACACCAAAATACCCAGAAAATATTTTAGAAGGAACGGTATTTGGTTAGCAGGGAAGAGAGAAGGTGGGAATCAAATTTAGAGATCCAAAGAAAGGAAATATACATTATTGTGATTTGAAAATGGGATAGGCCGATGTGATTCAGAAAATGATTAATAGAAATCGAGTAAAATCGCTCATAAATGTGTCTTGGATAACTTTCCGGGTCAGTTAATCTATAGAGGAGATCAGCATAATCCATCGGGAAAGCCTGAAACACTTCAGGACCATATTATTACTAAAGCATTTTAACGACTAAAGTAGGTTTCTACGGAGTGTTATACTAGTATTATGGCACACTCCTTTCTCTTCATGTTCTTCCCTCTTCAATTCGCAATACCGTCGACTCCCATTCATTCTATCTAAAAATAATATTCTCTTCCTTCCTCCCCCTCGTATACCCAAAATTATACCCTGTAACACCGTTTACAACATCCCATTGTCGCTAAGAGCTCGCTCCACGCATACCTTTTGTCTCCTACGTATCTCATCTAGAAGCTGCCTCTCCTCAGCCACCACGCCCAGCACTTCGTCGTTCTTCCTCCACTCCGTCCACTTCACCCTCTCCATTCTTCTCCACACTCACTTCTTGAATGCCTCCAGTATTCTCTCGTCCTTCTCCCTAGGTGTCCATGTTTCCGCACCGTAAAGCGCTACACTCTAAATTAGACTTTACTAGCCTTTTCATTAAACTTTCGCATAGCAATCCTATCATCAGCTCCTTCCTGCTAATGAACGCCTCACTTGCTAACGCAATTATCGAAATAACTATGTCGATTTTAATGAAATACCAGCTCCTTTTTCGGCAATCGTATTTTAATAGGTGTAAATCTTAATTTCTAAAGCCAAACCCACAAAATATAGATTAACTTATTAAAAATAAACTATCCCCTTGGGATTAATTTTACGACAGTGTATATTGTACTGATTCAAATTCCAATTGAAACACCACTATATATAATTTTCTATCTTTTGTAAAGGCCTAGCGCAATATTGCAAACAGGGCCCCCTCCACCCCATACGTTGGTAACATGGTTCATACATGAGCCTCGATAGCATGATCATATTCAGTTTGCACAGGATAGACCCTCGTTAAGATTGCAAATGAGAGGGGAAGCCGGAGCAAACACGGAAAGACGCCCGAACACGCTTTGACTGCAGATCATATACACACAGGAGCACGTGGCATGCTGGCAGATTTTCTACTCCTCTTCTTCCCGGCTTCTCTACACATAAACGGAAGTAGGGCATTAGGAGAGGTTGCCTCTACCGAAATCATTAAGCTCGAAAAGAATTTGCATCGATTAGTCCTCTTACATTCGTACGAAAACAATACAATAAACGATTTCAATATCACACGACACCTGACGCCTGAGTCGCATTGTTGTCCTCGGTAAACGGTCGATCCAGTTCAGTGTGACATTGGACTTCCATAAATTAACACAGCCTTGAAGATGGGAGACAAGTCGTCTACCGAAACGTCGGCTTGAATGAAAGCATTAACTTGGCTGCAAACCCAAGAAATATTCGTCAGAAAACAATACAGTTATTCCATTATATGTACGTAGGCGTAGTATCTCAAGGTACAGTGCTCCCTTAAGAGCAGGCCTTGTGAGGATCTGAGGTGCAGTTTTAAGAGCACGCATCACTTTGTTTGGACCGCTCGTATTTCTCTCTTTAGGTGCCGTAAAACCTGATTAAAGCTTTCGTTATCATCTCGAAATTTTCTATGCATTCAGGGGGACTTACGTCAACATTTTTATGGATGTCAAAAATGAATATTGCCCAAATGAGAAAGTTCTAACACCCACCACCATACACCTCCTATTGAGAAAGCTTGCGGGGTGGTATGTAGATGTAGATTTCAGATCCTCGAATTACCACGTGGCACGCAATCTCTTTCTCACTCCTCGCTGGAAAACGGAAGGAGGGCATTAAAGCGAATGAAATATACTTCGGGACGGAAGCGAGAGGAGGTTATTTTGAGGATTATGGACGCTGGACCGACCGCAAGAAGCGAAGATCAAAGGAAATGGGAGCACATCATCAGGGAGTCTTAATACCCGCGACCCTTCCTCCGAGGCCGAAGGAAAATACGATTATCAACGCGCGAGGCACATTTGGGAGAAGACTTCTTCACGGATGAAAGAGATCATGAGGGAAAACAGGGAGTTCAGGAGAAGAGAGACCCGATTCCGGAAGAAGAATTCATAGTTTAAACACCACTATGACGAAATTAACTTTTTCAAAACTCTTGAAGAGAAATTAATAAAATATAAGATAGCAAATCAAACTTCTCGGATAGAGAAACGTTGGTTTCGCAAGAGACTCGCTTCGCATAAGAACATTCAAGAATATATACGGAGTGGAGAAAAATTGCGAGGAAACTCTGAGCCAAGCGCTGCGATTGGTCGCGTGTTTGCCCTGAAATTACATGGACAATGACAATTGAAGGTAAAACATTCGAGGTCATGAGTTTTACGACAAAAATAAAACTACCTCGTTCAACCATTCTCTCGTAAGTTAAAAATATGAAAACGCGAAAGTTGCCGCCCACTTTACATGAGTACATGACGTCATTCGTGTTCCAGTACGATAATTGCTGTATAATTGCTGGCAATAATTGCTGTACGTGGGCTTTTGAAATAAATAAATTAATTAATTAACTCATTCAAGGAGGCCCGAACAGTAGCTCTTAAGACAGTAAAAATTAACGAATCACAACAGGCCATTGCCAAGGAAAACGGAAATGGCAATGGAAAATGGAAATGGGAAAGGACAAAGGCCATCTATTTTTCGTCGCGAATAGCGAAACGGATTAATTTGGAAGTATCTATTTTTTCAAGCTCTACTTATTTGGCATCTTAAAAATTCGCGAAATTTGTGTAAAATTTTCCCATATATGTTGATGACGTCATGAGTTCATGACAGCATCAACTTATCAGAAAAGGGTCAAGGCCATCGACTTTTCGTCGCGAATAACTCGAGAGGAAGGCAAAGGATAGAAAAGCGAATTAATTAATTAAACTACAATATTTGAACAATAAAAAATAAGTGAAATTTGACCAAATATATCCCTTATAATTTGATGAAGTCATGTGTTCATATCGTCATCAACTTTTTAGAAAAGGTATGGTATGGTATTTGGAGGCAACCGACAGCTGAGGTCATTTTCGCCATGAGGGTAGGGTATGGAAGGAAGGGTGGAGAGAAACCCGGCGCCGGCATTAGCCTACTCTTAACGAAAGGCGCCAAGGGGACCACGGCTTAACGTCCCATCCGACGGACGGAGTGTTGCGCTTGAAATGTCCTCCACACAACACTCAAGCAGGGATCGGGCAGTCTTTGAAAATTCTCTGCCACTGCCGGGATTTGAACCCAGGCCCGCCGGGTGGGAAGCCAACACTTTAGCCACCACACCAACCCGATCCCCTTCTTCTTCTTAGAAAAGGGTTAACTCCGTCGTTTTTACGTCACGAATAGCTCAAGAAGTAAGAAGACGGACCGAAAAACGGATTACTTCTGGTCTCTTTATTTTTCAAACTCTACTTAATACAACATTGTTTAAAACTAATGAAATTTGAGAAAGAAATTCCAAGATAAGGTGATGACATCATGAACTCATGACATTATCAGCTTATCAGGAAAGGGTTCAGGCCATTGATTTTTACGTCACGAATAGCTCGAGAAGTTGGAGACGGAGGGAAAAATATAAAAATTCGAGTCTCTTCATCTTCCAAGCTCAATCAAAATCAACATGCAAAAAAAATGGTCAAAGACCCCATTCGCTAACCTTGTTGAGACGTGATACAAAGCAATTTCGCGCCCAATGCTCTTCGAGGTAGAGTACGCCGGAGTAATACAAGTTTCGGTCAATTTTCGAGGAATGGAATACTCTAACCCACGGAGAGCGAGGTCACAAATTTTTCAAAAGCACCAATCCCACTATCCGTTCGCGAGAGACACATACAGAACGCGCAGCCGGAGGGCTTGAGTTTAAAAAAAAATTGGGATGAAAGATGACTTCTTTCCACGCCACGGCTGCACTTCATCGTGTTGCCCTACATTCCCCATGGATACCATTTCATAACAAGGAATAGACGAGCTACAAAGTTTGATTCCCCGATAGCTAGGAAATTTTTTCAACAATTTTATTCACGTCCGGCATGTACAAACATTTTAGCTTATCAGTCGTTTCGACCATATTTCGTCAGTTTATCAGCTGAGAAAATATGATCGAAATTGCCTGAGGCCTTTCCTGGCACTTGATAATGTTAGAGTGGGCAATTTTTCATATGTGTTTAATTTCTCATATGAGTTATAACAAAAGAAATATGTTATTGGTATCTGGGTTACTGTGGTAAAAATATAAAAGTTGATGATTATTATAGTTGAAGTTATTGTATTGTGAACCTGAAGACTTGATAAGAAAATCAAATAATAAATACAGTATAAATTACAACAGATAATGTTATTTGCAACAACGAAACGAGTCGTGTTGAAATAAAATCCAGTGGAAATATTGCAGTCTAATTTTACTAACTTAGAATTTTTGTTGATTCCTATGATTCAACAACGTGTCTTCCGCCGTTCTTGATTTAATAACTCACGAAATACTGAAATGGCACTATTTGGCCAAACTTAAAAGTGCTCCGACAGGTCTGAAATTTGGTTTATCGACGTATCACGAGGTCTAGATTCAAAATTTTCGAAAAATCGATTTTTACCCCCAAACGTCTCTATAGAGTAAAGGCATTGAGGCAACACTGTCATGATTTTAAAATAGAAAATTTAGTGTTTCAACAATTTTTCCAAGGGTTCCAGACAATTTTCGAGGGGGCCAATTTCAAGGGCTATGACTCTTTATCGTATCTCGTCTCGTTCACCACAAATATTTCCATGGGCCTAGTTAAACGATGCATAAACACGTACGAGTTAATGCCTGAATACATGAATGATTTTGGTGGACCATAAAGGAACACGTACGTATTAAATCAGGTGCTATTTTCTGTACATGCGTTCGCACAAGGTGGGTGGTAACACGGTGATTTTTGGCGTTCATTCTCGCGCTCATAATATTAGGCATTAACTCGTACGTGTTAATGCATCATGTAACCAGACCTTATGAATCGGTATTTCAGTCGGTGGTTGGTAGTGGGTACTATAGAATATAATGATTATTATTATTATAGTATTCTAACGATTAAGGTAGGTTTCCATGGAGTGCTACAGAAGTAATCTTGGAGCCTCCCTTACCTTCCAGCACTGCCCTCTTCAAAGCCTACTCTATTTCAATCTATCTAAAATCCTACTCTCTTCCTTCCCCTCCCTCGTTTACCTAACATTCTACCCTCTAACACCGTTTTAAACATCCCCTCCCCGCTAAGTACTCCCTCCATCCATGCCTTCTGTCTCCTCCCTATTTAATCTAAAAGCTGCCTCTCCTCACCCACCATGTCCAGCACTTCGTCGTTCCTCCTCCTCTCTGCCCATTTCACCTTCTCCATTCTTCTTCAAACCCACATCTCGAATGCCTCCAATCTTCTCTCGTCCTCCTTCCTTAATGTCCACAAAAGCCAAACATTTTACCGGCCTGCGTGTCACCCCTTTGTTATTCTATGAAACTTGGCATAGAGAGCCCTAGGTTGGGGGAAGATGGGGCCATCTGGCCTCACCCAAACCAGGTAAAATAAACTTCAGTCAAGTCATGTTTCCGCATAGTGATGACGTCCATTTATAAATAATAACCACAAACATAGGTCAGGAACAGATTGCCACGTAGATATACAATCTCAATAAGATAGCAGAAAACGAGGAAAAAGACATATGAAGGAATATGAATCAAAGGAGCTGAAAGGATGGTTCGCAATAACTCCACCGCCCTGTCGAAATAGATGTGAAAGCGAGAGAAGAAGAAACGGCTAAGATTGACCGTGTTCATTCCCCCTGGACACACAGAGCTCCCCACGAAGGAAAAGAAGAAGAAGATCATTATGGGCTCGTTCCGGATATGGGAGTTCCGCCTCCAGGAAACGAGAATTGGCTCCAGGAGGGGTTGACGCAGAAGGGGCGTGGGGTGGTTGAGAAATTGAGCAGTTGGAGATGAGAAGATAAGAGGAAAGAACTGGGGAAAATATTGGCTGAGAGACAAGGGGTTCATGACTGGGAAGAGGAGAGAAAATGGGCGGAAAATGGGAAAAGATAGGAGAATAGATAAAGCGCTAGACAGAGAGAGAGGAAGCTCAGGACCTAATATACCAAGCAACATCATACGTCATTTTTAAGCAGTGAAGATATTAATTTTTTATCAACACCATCCAAATGCACAACTATAAGGGGATGAGGGAATAGATCTCTCCCCCAATGAAAATGAAAAAAAAATTTAAAACTATAGTCTAGTTTTGACACATAATGACTGCATCTGCTTAAAGTTAAATTTTAAGCGCCAAAATGATGTGAAATATATTTTCATTAATTTCGGCCTCGGTGGCGGTGGTGTAAAGTCCTCGCCTTCCAAACCGTAGGTCGTGGGTTCGAATCCCGCCTGGTTAGGTGATTCTTATCCATGGCGTGGATTTTTATGTTGTACTTCGTTAATGTTCTCGTAACGGCCTTTTACAACCTCCGTTGTAAAAGACCGTTATGTGCTGGTTGCAGGGAAGTTGACATTATATAAAAAAATAAATGTCATTTTAATAATTTTCCCGGACTTTTTTTAAAATAATTTTGTTTCCTGGAGGAGGTACGCCCCGCATCCTTCCCATAACCCCCAAAGCATATTCCTAGTTACGCCATTGACAACATCGATAAATTGTACTCATCCTTCAGGTGATACAAAAGTGAAGTCATTTAAATATCACTTACGATATTGAAATAGGAGAATATATAACCGCACTAGAGAGACAGAGGAAATGTAGTTATCTAATATCCCAAGCAGAGTCATATGGAATTTTTCATCTGTAGAGAAATAAATGTTATGCTACAAATATCGCTTACACTTATTCTTCGCTAAGGTGATATAAACATGAAGTCATTTAAATGAATTGGCGTAGAGTGGGAAAAGATAGGAGAATACATAAATCACTCGAGAAAGATAGGATATCCCGTACTTAATTACCCAAGAAGCAGCATACGTCAATTTTAAACCGTAATAATTTTTAAGCATCAATAAATACTACAATTCTGGCGATAAATATTTTTCTACTGTAAGAAAATGTCGCAGGACTAAAAGAGAAGCATTAGATGTCGATAATACTTCTATGCCAATAATATCACTTACACGCGACCATCCCTTAGGTGACATATAAGTGAAGTCATTTAAATGAATGGGCGCAAAATTGGAAAATTAAGAGAATAGATAAAGCACTGGAGAGACATAAATTTCAGAACCTAATATCTCAAGCAGCATCATACGTCATTTCTAAGCCGTAGATATATTTACATTATATAAAAAAATATCACCTACCCGTGCCCTTCCTTTTGGTGATATAAAAGTGAAATAATTCAAATATCACTTATGAGATTCCAAGCAGCGTCAAACGTCATTTTTAAGTCGTAGAGATATTGATTTTACGTCAAAAATATCACTTCCAAGTACCCATCCTTTAGGTGATACAAAACTGAAGTCATTTAAATATCACTTAAGAAACTGAAATAGGAGAACAGATAACGCACAAGAGAGCGCGGAAATTCAGAACCTAATATGCCAGGCAACGTCTGAAAGTAATATTTATTAGGTTGGAGGTTGATGCGATGGGGGTAGATGACAAGGACTGGCATTTTTTGTGGTACCCCGTCTGACCATTCACTCATTACCTCATATCGTTCTCTAATGGTCAATTTGTCATGTTTGGAACTATAACTGTGTAATTTTTTCAACTGAGAGAGTGTATTTCGACCGCTCCTAGCCGCGAAGTAGCTTCTCAAAAAATAATTCCAATCAGGGGTATGTTCAATTTCTGGTCCAGTCGTGTTTGTAAAATTTGAGCCATATCATTGTATCTGAAATTTCGTCCACAAAATCGCATGTCAGATTACCCGTCCACAAAGCCGTTTCTCAAAAAGTCAGTCCAGATAGCCGAAATATTAGAAATTCCAGGTATACCTGAATGGAATGATTTTTTGAGATACTACTTTGCGGCTATGAGTGGTCGATTTATGTCATAACTGTAACATACGTTGAAACTAGAGTCCTAAGGATTTGGTTCTAGAAATAAACACTATTCTATTATAAGGATACGTCTTAGGATGTAAAGAGAAGTAGTAGATTTTGCAACGTCGCAGTCGGAATCCGAGGTGTCGTGGTAATGGAGCGAAATGAATGGACGGCAGAATTGACAACACTGTAGGGCGGTACCGCTTTGAATCGGAACGAAATAGAAAGGCGATTTCATGTTATAATTGTAACACATGTTGAACCCAGATTTATAAAGTCTATGTTCTAAAAATAAATACTATTTTATTATTTTATATGGCTATGGCGTGGGATGAAAAGAGAAGTAATAGATGTTGCAACGTCGCAAATGGAATCTAAGGTGTCGTCGTAATGGAGCGAGATGAATGGACGGGAGATTCGACAACGCTGCAGGCGGTTTCGCTTTGAATCGGAACGAGATAGATTGGAGACTTCGGGAGTGCGTTGATACGGGTGCTTGGTCAGGGACGCTGTGTCAGAGGCAATGAAGAGGAGGATGATGACACCCATTTGGCTATCCGCCACCCCTTGCGGCACGCCCACATTCGTCGAATTGGACCCCCAGCAAATCAGTCGGGCGTGGACCATAGGCCTTGATTAGAGACGATGTCACTTTCCAATACGTTACGGGACGCATTACTCTCACTGAATCGATTTTATTACGGCCGTTTCCAAATTGCCCAATATCAATTGAGCTTGGTACCGATTTTACTTGAAACTCGAGAACATCGGGGTCGTATGGCACCTTCGAACTAGATACCTCCAAAAGAAGAGAAACCATACGGTCAGGGGCGGATTTAGATGAGGGGTCACAGGAGTCCCCATCCCAAAGTTTATTAAACATTTCGAATTTTTATTAGTGTAACGGTTTTTGTTCACTAAATATCTAATGTTGTTCAACTTCATCTGTTTCCAACTATAAATTGTAATTTATCTCCAAAATGCGTAAAAAAATTGGTATTTATAATAATTTACTACGGAGAATGGTCTATCTCTCCCGGGGGTTTTACCATTTCCCCCCAGACCCAGGTCATGACCCCCCCCCCCAAAAATTTGATTCTCAATCCTCCCGTGCACACGGCCAACACCGCGCTAATAGAAGTAGCACTAACATGTGGATAGAATCGTCGACCATTAACCCACAGCTATTTAAATCCGTTTTGCTAACGTAACTAACGTTCTAACGTTCCTGCATGATACCTTCGACCTAGATACCACCAATGGAAGAGACACCACACGGTCATCGCCGCGCTGAAAAAATTGACATCGAAATGTCAATAGAATCGTCGTCCATTAACCCACAGATACTTAAATCCTTTTTTTCAAACGGCGTCGCAAGATACCTACATCAAAACTAGATACCTACGAGGTCGGAGGCACGCATCATCCAGTATGTTAACGAATTTTTGTGAATAGCATTACCTTATAGCTGAAAATAAAAGTATAGAAGTGAGAAAACAATTCATCAGATGCAACGAAGGGAGCATGTTTCTCCATGGGAGCGAGGCTTGGACGTTGATTGCTGCAGTTAAGTCAAGAGTGGAAGCATTCGAAATGTGGGGCCCAAGAATGGTGAAGATAAAATTGACCACGTAGGTAATGAGGAAGTGCAAAGAAGAGTGGGAGAAAAGAGAAGTTCCATAAAAAAGAGGACAACTTAGTAGGCCACATTATGAGGAATGATGGCCTGATGAATACGATCGTAGGACGGCTTGAAGGAGAAGGGCAAGGGACTGCCTCGAATGAGTTACATAAGACAGGTTGTAAAGGATGTTAAAGAGAAGAAATACGTAACTATGATTTGGCTAGTGGGTAGGAGAGTAGAATGGAAAGGTGCACCTAACCAATCGACATCTCCACTGCATAAACGCTCAACAATCGCCCACCGAATCAAATCCGCTCATCTAGAAAGCCCTTATAGTACTAGATGAGCAGATTTAATTTGGTGGGAGATTGTTGAGCGTTAATGCAGTGGAGGTATCGTAATATTACAATTAGCATTGTTGACTTATGATGATGATGATTATTGTTGGGGCTAATGGAAACGACTAGCTAAAAACTATATAAAAATGGGGTCCTCAGTGTCAAATATAAACGGAGCGACGTCAGTTTTAATCAGCGGAAACGAGTACCCATGGCGGGCTCGCGGGCAGGACAGTGGAAGGAAAAAAAGGAAAGGAGGTGTCGCGCCGCCGCGACAGACCGAGGGATAGGGACGCCTCCAGGGATAGGGATGCCTCCAGGGATAGGGACGTCAGGAATGGAATAGGTAGCCTCACGCCGTCATTAGGGCGGCGTGGGCCACTATTAGCGAAACCATGATTTGCTGTTCCAACAGAAATGGAAGAATATTCTATAATTTAAAAATATTCCACCGATTTTTCTGTAGAGTTCAGTTTTAATAAGTCATATCTACTAAATATATACCTTACCCTACATGGAAAACTTATTCTTTCCTATTAACAATCTATTTCCCTAATTTGGTAAGAGGATGTACATCCAAGTAGATGGAAAATTTATACAAAAGTACGCAATCCTAATTTTCCGCATCACTAAATTTTCTGATTGCTACACATAGTTATAACGGGTTTTTCCGGAAGCATTTCCTGGTTTATTCGGCGAGGAAGATTTTTTTCTTTTATTACCGTGATAAAACGATCTCGTTGTCAAAATCGAAAAATTAACACTTCAAAAACGTCGTCATAAAATTAAAAGGGATCTCATAAAGGAATCCTGTTGGAGTTATGAATGAAATCGTACATTTCGTCACGGCTTAACACTATCTGAGCGATGCAACCGACCGCGAATTTCTCCTTCACCGTATAACTTCACGCACAATGACTCCGCGATGATGGCTTAATCTCCTCTACGGGCAAGATCAACCGAGATGTTTTTTTTGCGATAATAAGTTTACGCCATAACTTCATGGCCCTAGAAACAGATGAGAGGAAACGACCTACTTGATTAACACATTACGAATGGAATTCTCACTATTCTATGACAGAATAGAACTCGGAATTGAATGATTGAATAGATTATTACAGTACCACCGATTACGGAATGTTTCCATGGAGTAATTGATAGTAGCGGGAATAACTTGGCGGAAATCCGTAATAGTAGGAGTTAAAGGAATAAAACATTTGCTTTTTCCACATGGTGATTTATTTGTTCAACCATGGTTACGTTAGAGCGTGGAATTTTTAAGGTGAATGGAGCGAGAAAACCTCGAAAATTTCACGCTGTAACGAAACCATGGTCGGTCAACACTAATCACCATGTAGATATAACAAGTTTTTATTCTTTCAAATCCTTCCGTAGAGTATTTAAGATATTCCGGCAGGCATAGTCTTCTCACCTAAATTCACAATTAGGCCTTATGAATTCATTCTATCGAAAAAATCTTATTCTCTTCCTTCCCCTCCCCCGTTTGCCCAACATTCTTTCGGCCAACACAGTTTCCAACATCCCCTCCCCGCTCAGCACTCGCTCCATCAATCAGTGTGGTAAATAAATACGTTAGGATGGCATTATAATTCATTGGCGATTCAATGAGTGAAACACTTCTGGCCAATTCACTTAAAAGGCAAGTTTCGCAAAATTTGAAAACAAAACTCATCTTCTACAACAAACTACCCCACGAACCACCTCAATGGGGTGTCGTGGTAAGTGCTAGGATGACAGCCAATAACCCGTAGGATAATACAAAAATAATAGGCGAGTCTTGCGATTGAATCGACTGATTTTACCTAGACACTACCATCTATTGAAGTTCTTCATTGTTCGAGGGAATTCGAGGTATTTTACTGCATCTGACGCCTTCACGTAAACTTCAGCCACAACATATGCATGGGAATAATTATGCGTCCAATCCAAGCCATGTGCTGCCATGAAATTGCCGAGATTCAGTTTCAGACCCCCTCTTGCCTTCAAACATGAAAGTGTTTATATATGATGAGATTCATAAGTTAAGAGTGAATAGTAATAAGTAAAATAGCATTACATATTAAAATCCTACAACAAGTGCTCAAAAGAATTCAGACCTTATTAAGAAGCACTTAGAAAGCATGACCCATTAATTAATCATTATACTGTGAATGACCATCATGAAAACATTTTCTGATACAAAGTCACAGCGAAAAAGATTGGTTATTTCAAAGCGTTGTGAGAAAAATCATTCACACCTCCTTGTACGACGCATTAACAATCTCACGAGGAAAAGTAAACTTCGTGACACTACACTTATTTCTTTAAAAAATGTTCTTGTTAAAGGGGTCGATGATTGACTCATATGAGCAAATCATCAATTAAAAAATTACCATGAAAAACTTGAAGTTAAAGAGTTTTACGCTCCTAGGTCGCGGATTTAAAACATCAGAAGGGTAATTGATGTTAGTAACGACTCGGTATCAATAGTTACCAACAATAATAAATATTGGGGCAGAAATATTAAGATAAAGATATAAGCTTCGGAAGCTGATAAATGAGTCATTTACACATAAGATCCCTAAACCCGTGATATAATCATGATAAAGGTTGTCCCAGCATGAGGTCAGTAATTAAGCTGTCGACCGCGACAGGCCTTAAACTTCGATAAAAATATAAAACAATGGTGTCGTATTCCCCACAACTTTTTTAAATGAATGGACAACGGATAGCTGAACCGCGCTCCAGACAATACAAAAATTAGGAAGGAGACATTCACATCTCTCCACCAAGAAACAAAGGATATGTCGTGCAAACTCCATTGAAACGGAAAATCGACACTCAAGAGAAAAAAATGGGAGAGAAAGGGGTCATTCTTTCCGCTTTCTCGCGCTGCAGTTGGAGGTCTTAATGGAATAGTCAAGCTACATACATCTATGAGAAGTTCAAGGTGCCTGTATACGACGAAAGGTAGTTGAGCTTTCTCACAACTGGATGTGACAGTTTTAGGATGTCGATTCCCAAATGGAGCAAATGAAAAGTACTTGTTTTTTAGCTGCAGTCTGTAACTTAGGTTTATAAATCGATAACTATGTTTAAAAAGCGGATTTTTGCATTTAAAAACGTTTGCAATAAATAATAACACGTTTAAAAAACACTTACTGAGCTGGCACAACGGTAAAAAATATAACTCTGCATAAAAAAGCGAATCCGTTCCTGATTAAAAGGAGAGAAAAAAAGTTTAATCCTGGCATTTTACGTGAGGCTATAATCAGCAAATTACAAAGCCTAAAAACTGTCAGCACTTTGAGGGCTTCATTCTAAAATTACCATTACCCTGAATTTGTTTCCGATTTAAATGGAACGATAAAAAAATTCAGTAGTGAGCTACGTGATCCAGATATACAAATCAATATATGAATTCACTCTGATAGCTAAATTCAACGAGGTCAAACTCAACGACGCTGTTTATTGAAAGATACTGGTCGAATTCTTAACTAGAACAGTAACCACAGCCAGTATTCGTACCAATATGCCAATTAATTATAGGATATTTTAATACAGGATATATATTTTCTAGCATAAAATGTCCAAGAAGAGTTAAAACCGGTCGAGATGTAATTAATAAAGCATGTGGAATAGACAGAGTTATCAACTGATTTTATTTACCATGATCAAACTCAACGAAGTAAGCTCGTATACAATAGGGTAGTTTCCTTCATCAAAGAAAACGAAAGGCATTGATTGCGATTCGTTACCCACCATTAGTGTATTCATAATATACAAATTATTTCGTTTTAGAAATACCGAGTTAGACGAATGGCAATGGTCCATTTTTATCCTCATTTGAAAGGGGCCAGATTGGCGCCCATGCGATGCCACTCCACGTGACGTCACAGGGACCTAGTTTCTATTCGAGAAGATAGGAGTTATACATCGTTTGAGGTTACCAATGCATGCATGAGGCGCAGAGCCCAGGGAAACATGTCTTAATAATCACTTATTAAAACTGGCTAAGGTCGGAAAGTTTTCTTCGTTTGATAAGGTATTAATAATCCTTATTTAAGCCAAGCGCTACCAGCCAGCAGGGTACTCAGCTACCCGCTAGCAGCCTGCGTCGTATCAGCGCTCAACTCGCCTCAATGTCACCTCACAGGGCGGCAGCGGGAACCAGAAATACGTCACACGGAGAGATTTCCCGGCATTCATACTTATACGTCGCGTTTTCGCGCGCTTGAAAATTTTCACTTTTCATTTAATCGCGAAAAATTGATATCGTCATTTAAAAATCTAAATGCGTGAAATACGTACTCCAGGAGTAATAATCTTTCGATATAGGCAATAAAAAAATAATAGGAAACCACCCTATTGAAGATATTCAATAAAGAAGTCAGTCTAAGGCGAGCGCGGTGAAAGCAAAATCAAGAGCACCACTAATATATTTCCCCTTCCAATTCCAGAACCGCCGGATCGGTAACGAGTGCGCGAGCGGCGAGAATAAAGGTTAAAAAGGCAGACGGAGAGCGAACGTTAAATAAAAAAAGAGAGAGAGCCTTACCCTTTCTTTCACTCCTATAACCTCAACAAAAAAAACATTTTTTCCCCGAAAAAAACCCTTTCATCCCAATTCTCCCGACTTCTCTCGAATGGGATACGGCTCCGAGGCAAGCACTAATGATTCCTGCCTTTTTCCAAGGGACCCAAAGAATAGAATGAGGGGAGACTTTTCTACCTCGCAGAATGGATCACTTTCTTTTCCGCGCTCATTTTTTTTTTCTTCTTTTCTTTCTTCCCGCGCTCAAGAGGGCGGGAGCGATCCGTCAGTGGTTCTTCGGCCGGCGAAAGACCGATGCGTTGAAAGGGAGTAAGGGGAGAAAATAAATTGGCCGGAAATATAAAAAGGGGGACAGCTTTATAGAGAGCCAACAAATATCATTGATTTATGACAGCTCCCTATGGCGGGGTCTGGTGGCGTGAAACGAAGAGGGTGTTCGGGAGAAAAAATTAAGAATCGAACTTTCTGGTAAATCTTAACGAAATATTAGGAAAATGAAAGAATGAGCTTCGTTAGGTTCACTAATATATACTTGAAAAAGCACGACTGAGTTTCATAATGAAAGGGACTGCATATAAGAGGTCGCATTCCATCCCAAAGAAGGCTGACACACACGTATGTCGCATTTTAAATTGGTTTTCAAAAATGACCGCGGGGCGGTGATGAGTGCAATGAGATCCACTTTAATCCAATATTTTGCAGTATAATGTTTGCCATTGCGAGGAGTAGTATTGAAAAGTCATGAATTTGATTGATCACACCATCATGAGCATTAATTTTCAGTGGCCTCGGTGGCGGCGGGGTAACGTCTTCGCCTGTCAAACAAGAGGTCGAGGGTTCGAGTCCCGCCTGGGTAGGTTTCCCCGGTCCAGGGCATGATTGTTTGTGTACGTTTACTTGTTACATATGTTGAACACCCCGGTGTCAAATGGCCAATAAAAGGTGTATCCGGTGGTTTGAGAATAAAAAATACCCCTAATTATACCTTATTTCTCTGTGAAACTTGGATCAATTTGTCCGTCTGCGACAAGTGTGGCGAATTTTGTAAATCCATTTAAATCCGCGGTGGGTGATAACACTTTAAGAGGGAAACTTAAGGATCCTCCATTGTAATATTCGTGGATCCGTCAGCGGTTCTTCGGCCGTTGAAAGATGGATGCGTTGAGAGAGAGTGAGTAAGAAGAGAAAATAAATCGACCGGCTGGAAATATAAAAGGGGCAGCTTCATAGCGGGCCAAGAAATATCAGAAATATCATCATATTTTGTTTCTCCCACTCTTCCAAGCAGGATCACCAATATATTTGAAAAATCACGACCTGATGTGGCGTTTCATAACATAGTTACATCGTATGTTATGAAACCCAGGTCGTGCTTTTCAAAACATGTTAGTAAACCTACCACAGTTTTCTCTACGCACCAAGCAAAGCTTTGATTTTCCATAATGGAAAGGTTTCACACAGTTAAGCCTGAAATAGTTATATACATAAGGTTATTTACGTCTAGGAGAATATTGGCTGGCCTCAGTGGCGCCGGGGTAACGTCCCCGTCTGCAAACCAAAAGGTCGCGGGTTCAAATCCCGCCTCGGTGGATTTACCACCATCCAGGGCATACATATGTGTGACTGTCAAACAAGTAAATTGAAAGGAAAAGCTAATTAGTCCTAAATTCGCTAGTAATAAAGAGGACATTACTATTATTCGTATAGCTCGAAAACATACAAAACTACTACGACATTATTCCGCACCTACTCAGCTCCAAGCTTCATTGGTTAAGATTGGACAAAAGGAAATGAAGCCTAATAACTTACGTCGTAATTCAACGAAAAATAAAGACTAAAGACTTTCCAAAGGTATTCACTCTTGAGGATCTAAGTAAGTAATAAGGAAGTCCTAAGAAGAGTAGGCGGACCTACAAGCCTCATAAAAACCTTGTTAAAAAGAGGGAACAACTTTATAGACCATATCTTGAGTCACGATGGCCTGATGAAGACAATCGCCAAGGAACAAGTAGATGGCAATAATGGAAAAGGAAGACCTCGAACAGAATATATAAAAGAGGAAAAGAAGTATGTGGAAGAGTAATATGTCGGAGTAAAAATATTAGCTGATGGGAGAATTGACGGAAGAGCTGCGTCAAACCAATCTTACTGACCATTGATGATGATGAACTATTGAGGTGGCACTCGAAAGCAAGTCATCATTTCAACAGATCAACATAAAATGTCTAAAAATAATTTCAGAATATATTAAAGTCACTTGACCAAGCCAACACATTATTGTCTAGAAGTATCGCATACCACCGAAGAGCAACGGAAAGTCGTGAACCAGCCCCCCCCCCCTCCCAAAACAACGACCTTGACCCGCCCCTACTCGCCTCTGAATTATATTGGTTTAGATTTAACTACAGAAAATCCCGCTTAATAACTTAGTCGTGGATCAACGAAAAATAATGTCAGCAGGCTTCAATAAAATGCGTGGTTGAATACTAGAAGGCAAGGGGTAATCACATTATTATCCCGAGAAATCGTAGCTACTCCACTCATATTAAACTATTGAATGGGAGATCGGGTTGGTTTGATAGCAAGAGTGTTGGCTTCCCACCCCGTGGGCTCGGGTTCAAATCACGGCGGTGGTAGAGAATTTTTAAAAACTGCCCGATCCCTGCTTGAATATTGTGAGGAGGACATTTCAAGCGCATCACTCCGCCCGTCAGATTCGACGTTAAGCCGAGTCCCCTTGGCGCATTTCGTAAAGAACAGGATAATGCCGACGCCGGGTTTCCCTCCACCCTTCCTTTGCTACCCTGCCCTCATGGCGCAAATGGACTAAGCTGTCGGTCGCCTCCTCCAAATACCATACCATAACTATAAAATTTCAAAATTCTGGATATACCGTCGCCTATACTGGGTGAAATTAGAACTTCACATAAACAGCTGAGAACAGAAGGGAAAGAAAATAAAAAAAACTATGAGCCAACGGAATAACCGGAGAAATATACAATATTTAAAATGAAAAGTCGCAGCATGACAGAAATAAAGAAAGAAATAACATTGCCTCCATCCATAACCCCCGGGATCTATAACGTACTAGTAAATATCGAAGCAAATGCATAAGCAATATCAAGTACGGGAGAAATTTTCGCGAGACATGAAAATCCGAATTATAGTTTAAGTTGGAAACTCTCTTCAAAGCCGGTTTTTTTTATTATTTTGGCGATAATCCACGGGAAGGAAAAGAAGTGTCAACATGCCAAGGCCTAAGGTAAAGAACAAAATAGTATCGGAACTGCTCTATGCGTCCAGGTCCAATAGAAACAGTAAATAAAAGGAACGGTAAATCGCAGGCTCTTGTTCAAGATAAACAATAGAAAAAATATACAGGTACTTTAAGCTTCACAAACAAATACTCTATCTCACCAACAATAATTGCAGCGCCTCCAATAGATTTAAGTGGTCATTTTTAGGACTCCATATTTAATTTTTACTTCCGAATATTACTCGAGGTACTATTCCTACTATTCCCTAAAGGTAAAAGTGTTCGAACATTGCATTTTCATCCAGTTATGAGATATCCTGAAAATTTCAGCTCTTATGTTAATCAGGAAGTGGTCGAGATTTGAGTTGCAAGATTTTTCCCGGAAGGGCAAACGAGAAAGCGAGTATAATAAAACGTAGTAAATAACAGGGAGTGGTTACGCAATAAAGTATAGCCGGCATGACTATCTGGGTCAAAGTTCATTTAATGCCCTCCGCAGCGCGGGCTGCGTACCAAACAAGGATATTGAGTGACCAAAGGCTTTGAGGCTCTTCCTCGCATTGAATTCAAAGACCATGGAATGACACCATGCATCAACGGCGTTTCCATGGAGGCAGGAAGTAACACTACGTGCGATGGATCATATTTTTATCCCTAGATATTGCAGGACTCGCAGAAATAAACCCAAACCTCTCTGAATGCATGCAAACCAGGTCATCCGATGACGCTCTTATTGAAGCTAGGGGGGATTTCAGACTGCAATCTCTGTTACCTTTATAACATGAGGTACCAATAAAGTGAGCTTGTAGTGAGGGAAATATATCTCAGGTATATGTACACAAAGGCAGGGAGGGATAAATAGCAAATTCATTTATTTTTGAGATATAACCATTCTATTTATGGTGAACCTAAAAAATGTACAATTCATATAAAACTCATCATCATAACTGTTAAATAATTCCTCAATTCCACTCAATTCTCCAATCAGCTAATATTTTCACACCTTCGTATTTCTTTTCTTCCACATCCTCCTTTACCTGTTCCAAATATTTCATTCGAGGTCTTCTTTTCCCGTTCTTGCCATCTACTGGTCCCTCGACGATTATCTTCATCAGGCTGTCATGTCTCAAAATATAACCTCTCCATATTAGAAATAAAGGAGTAAAACTTTGTCAGGTTCACTATTATATAAATATGGGCCAAAACAAAAAAAAACATGATTAAATACACTCAGATATCATGTAATACTAATTTTCTATGAACGCCTCAACCGCTCATTTGTTATTTTGGGAAGGATGGAGAAAGAAAAGAGGGGTTTAAAGAGGAAGTTCCCTGATGGCGGTCGTAAATGATGAAATTGATGATGTTATATCAACAGAAGGTGCTTTGAGGTGTAAGAGCCAAGTTACTAAGGTAGGTAGCAGTCGCCCCATCGCAAAATTATCATTATTTCATTGGATATATTTTTAAGATTACCGGCTTTTAGAATGGCAGACTGAGAATAATAGTATCCAAGAGAGTACAACACACGTGCTATCATCGTTACCGCCATCCAATCGATTCCCTACGACTCCCTTTCCCTCGCGATATCTGAAATCGATTGGTTCCCTTACTTCTCTCGTATAGCACCGCACTTTTTCATTTCGCTTTCCGCCGCCCACCTACAGATGCCACCACCCTCTGCAATAATCCCTACCCCACACCCCAAATCCCTTTACGGACCGTAATTTACCCCCACTCCATTCCAACTCGCACCGTACCACGTGGCTCCGGGGAAGTCAAGTGCAGAGACGCTGCGCCGTTGCCACGTCTCCGCTGACATTTTACTCCCTACCGACAACGCGTAATACAAGGAGTGCTGAGGTGAAAATGGGCCCCTGATGAAGGAGATACGACCCCCTTTATTAAGGGTACACCTTGAGAAACACAGGGTTCTGGTGGAGAAAAGGGGTTGAGAAAGCGAATTATGCGGGCAAGGAGGCAAGTCAGGGAAATATCACAGGTGGATGGGTATACGTAAACAGATGTAGGGAGGGATCAATAGGGAGTTCGGAAGACAATTTGAGGTATTACGATTATATTTATGGAGACACTAAAAATGTACACTTCACATAAAACTATTAAATTGAAAAAGAAATCCAGAGATACTGTCGCCTAAGCTGGTTGAAACGAGAGCTTCTTATAAACACCTGAGTTGGTAGGCACCATAATTTCATTCATCAGCACGCATCTTGGGATAAAAGTAGATTTTTGGGGGACAATGATAAATGAAAGTAATTTAACACACGGAAACCCAGATTATTTCATGCTGAATATAGATGGGAAATTAATAAAGTAATAAAAAAACAACGGCCTAAGTAGATGGATCGGAAGTACTTTTATATCTCATAGTTTCGGGCGGTAGGCACTTTAAATGATGAATTAATAATTCTATAATACTAAACATTAAAAGTCATGAACAAATTATTTTCCTCAGGCAAAGAAAACGATTTCCGCATCCACCAAAATATTTGTTCATAAATGATTCATTTCACTCGCCCTCAAGTTTGAAAATAAACTGTGTATCAGTAATCAATTTCCGGTACATTTTCTCATACATAAGGAATAAAATTGAGTGCAGTGCATTTTTCTTTAGAAAAACGCCTATAACGAGAACTTTCGTGGACCTGCTAGCATGGAGGAACGCCGGAAGGTTCTATAACTTAATAGAACTTATGGAACGCCAGGATACACGCCGCAGACGTGCTGGCCGGCCGCGGCCGTACTCGGAGGGGACAAAATGCGGGATAAAGTACTCCTAAAAAATGGGTCACCAAATATACTAGCATGAGAATAGTCAGCCAGGCTTTCCGTGATACAAAATAAAAATATCCATTTAAGACCTGCTTTAGCGCTGGGCAGCGAAGCAATTGATGTGACATATTATACAAAAAACTGAATAATATTAACACAAACCGGTCGAAAGAAAGTGTTTAAATGGCAACACTACTAGATTAAAAGTTCAGGTTGTGGCAAACCCGCAGGAAAACCCGAGAAAATTAACTAAGCTCGGAGCAGTGACTACCAATTGAGGCGAAAGAATATAAGAGAGTCATATCGGTGAGGTTCGTGGATGGTTGATTAAAGATGTGGAAAATAACTTAAGTTAGTGTGTGCTTCTATCAATATAAAGATTAAGTTTAGTCACGACGAAAAATAAACTTTTAACCGAGAGTAGATTTCAAACTAGGTTTACCGAATTAAGTTTTAGGGTCCACGTAGTGACTCAGGGGACGAATGTGGCGCCTACTAATCTACTGTTGCAGAGAAAACGCTATTTAGTTGCAGTTCAGCGACAGACATATAACAAATCACTGCATTTCAAAGCACGGCAATTGGAAGATCCGGTTCCCAATTCCGGCTAAGACAAATGATCCATCACGGCAAATTTCAACTTTGGAGCAAAATAATTTTCCACCCGTTCCCGTGACTGTGTACGAAATCGATTTCATGTAGAGCTTTGGAAAACCCTCTAATATCGATTCCACGATATAGATTTGGTCATCCATGGAAATGTACCAACTTAACCCGGATAAAACTTCCCCGTTGGTACTCCCCCACCAACCTTAAACCGCTGGTGCAGGGTCTTACATCGCCAGGGTCTTTGGGTGATATTCATTCCCCTAACAGACGCCTCCTAGCACCCAAAACCGACACGCACCAGTGGAGCATCCCACAGCCTCTTCCTCCCTTTCATCATCCTTCCCAATACCCTCGGAGCTGACATCCTTTTTTCAGCCACCCTCTACACCCGAAGCCGTAATCACGAGGGCTATCGGGGTGATTCTCTCGAAAACACAATCTCAATAACTCAAAAGAACACGGTAGTTCGAAGGGTAAGATAAATAACATGCTCGGATTTAATTTGCAGGAGTTTGTGCAATAATGATGATAGAAGAACAAGTGAATTGAACCTTGAAATTGAAATGAAAATCAGACGGCCTCGGTGGCGGTAGGGTAAAGTCCTCGTCTGTAAAAATCGAAGGCCACGGGTTCGTGTCCCGCCTTGATAGGTTGTCCCTATCGAGGGCATGAATACATTCGACCGATTTGAACGTGAAAAAAAGAAAGTTCGGATTGCGGAAAATAGAAACAATCTTTTATTCCAATATGGCAACAATAAAAAAGAAAAAAAGGACAATGCGCTAACGAAGTCCTGCCTGTCATTTATTTAGTCCTTTTTTGTTCGGAGAAAACGAATTCCCATATGCATCGAAAACACTGGAGGCGTTGGAGATGTCGGTCAGGAGAAGAATGGAGAAGGTGAAATAGACGGAGAGAAGGAGGAGCGACAAAGTGATGGACATGGAGGGCGAGGAGAGGCAACTTCTAAATTAGATACGAAGAAGACAGAAGGTTCGGATTGAGCGAGTACTTAGCGGGAATGGGAAGTTGAAAACAGTGTTAGAGGATAGAATGTTAGGTAAATGAGGGGGGGAAGTAAGAGAAAAGGAATTTGGGATAGAATGAATAGGAATAGGCCTTATTATGGTCCATGAAGGTAGGGGAGTCCGACAGAATACTTCTTAAACACTCCATGCAAGCCTACCTTGATCGGTAGAATACTTTGATACTTATAATCTGTTCGGCAAAATGTCTCTCTCAATTTATCGTTTCATTAGGACCTAGAAATATAGTGTTGTTCTAAGATGATGTTCTCCGTGTCGCTCTGAAAGATATATATTGTTATTTCTAAGATATGTAAAGCGATATAAGATGTTCTCCATGTCGCTCTGAAAGATATATATTGCTACTTCTAAGATATCTAACGCGATATAAGCCTATACAGATCACATGGTAGCAAAATATGCGGTAGTAAAAAACACAGCATCATACTCCCGTTCGTTTTCTCCATTCAGAGCCATATACTACCTCCCGTCCGTCCTGGCAACAGCCCGCGGCTTTTGCGTGCAGCAACGTAAAATCCCGCAAATTACGCGACCGAGAGACACGGAAGCAAGGTTGGCATTTTTTTCTCTCTGTGCAAAGAGGAGATGGAGTCATTATCCCGCAACGCGTAAATGTCTCCCTCGGATACGCACCCTCTCACTCGCTCGGGTGGTCACGGTGAACCATACTCGCGCCCTAAAACACAAACACACAAGTTTCCTCCGTTCCCCGCGCTGCAGTGCAAAAGGCGGAAGCCCGTCACCCGCCCAGACGAGCGCCATCGCGGCGTGTCGCTCTGAACTTCGCGGGGAGCATAACCGGTCGTATTAAAAGTGCAAGGTGAAAAAAAGTCGCGCATTAAAGGGATACTTCCGACCACTGGCGTCGTTTCAGTGGGAGAAACGTCCCACCAATATTTGATAAGTAGGATACGTGCCACACAGAATTTTGTGAGTGTATGAGTTAAGGGAAATTTTTTCCTAAACTTGGGTATAAAATGGGGTAAAAAAATTGTTTCAAAATCACAATTTCCATGGGATTATTTTTTTATTACCGGGGGAGGGCTCTATAGGGACACGTCCCAACAATATTTGATAAGTAGGATATGTCCCACAGAGAATTTTGTGACTGTCCTATGAATTAAGGGAAATTTTTCTTATATATACGTATAAATTTGAGCATAAAATGGGGTAGAAAATGCTTTCAAATAACAATTTCCATGATTAATTTTTTTTATTTCCGAGGGAGGACTCTATAGGACCCCTCTTCCACTGGGAGGTATTCCACACTCCAAGAGCTCCGAGTGGCTCGACCCGCACAGAGTTTTACTGCAATCGACGAAAATGCTTCCAAGAGCAGAATGTTTGAACTACATACCTATGATGGAACTAAATTGTGGCGACATAATTTCACCGGGTGTCCCTCAAGGAAGCGTAAAGTGAACCTTTTTGTTCAATATAAATATTACTTTCTACAAACTGGCAATAAAATGAGAAAGTTAGCTGAAGACGCTCTTAACTATCGTGAAACTCGTGAAAAAAGACTTTTAAATCTTCACATCGGACGTATAGAATGGTTTGTTCGAGGAGCCATGACTAGGACTAAAACAAGGAAAACACACGGAAGTACATTTATGGCGTAGGACGTATTACTAGCCGTTTTTTATACATAAATTGTGGATGGAGCTGGCATAAAGGCGTTTAATGAACTCAAATATCTGGATATCACGATTATTTCCGATTTTTCGTGGGTAATAAACACCATGAAATATTTTTGGTACAGCCCTGAAGAAATTAAGAGTCGTCAAGAGTGTTGTGGGATAGAAAACTGCTAGGTACTGCAAACTCGTAATACCGCGCCTTAAGCACGCGGAAAGCATATGGGATCCGGCGGAGAAAGATGCAATCAGAGAATTAAATAAAATGGATAAGAAACTTAAATGATTCTTCATATACTACTGCTACAAGTACATTTTGTACCAGTTGGCAGGTTTTTGCCATAATGTGGGGGAACATCTAAAATTACCTTGCATAAAAAGCTAGAATTAAAAGGCGAATCCAGAATGTAGGGTGTTTTCACCGCGAGAAATTAGGCTTCCACAGAACAGTGTTTAAGCTAGATCGAAGAGTAACAACGAAGAGTATTATGGCGATCTAAAAGCTGCGTGCTGACCTAAAGGGACTATGATGTGAATGATGCAGGCAGCACGCCCTAATTTTGACGCTTCCAAAATTACGCCCGTTGTCAAAGTTGTAAAGCGAAACGTGAAACCTAATTCAATTGCACGTCTAGCCAGTGAATTGGCTTCGATCATCCTCTGGAGAACACATATGGAATTACGCACCCAATACAAACAATACGCTAGAGCCGATAATGCCCGCGGGGTGGAGCGCGGATGCGTAATTATTATGCAATCCTGGACACCTGGCGGTGATTTCAGGAAAAAGATAACACAAACAACTCGCGAAATCGGGAAAAATGCGAGCCACGGTAATTTATGCTGGGCTGGATCGTCCCTGCGGAGGGTTAATCGCATTTAGGTAGGAACTTCGAACCAAATACGAATTGGAAATGAAGGATCATCAATGGGACAAGGCTTACAAAGAAGGGTTGAATATTTTAACGGCGGGAACTTCCTTGATCGGACACCTTTTAATATTTTCAGCGAAGAAATTAGGTGAGAAAATCATTAACTCAGGAAAGGTCAGAATAAATAAAGCAGCCAGAAACACCACCCTTTTATGAGCTAACAAAATTAAAACATAAAGGTTTAATAGGCTAACTCCTATAAGTTTGTTAAATCCACAGAGAAAATCCAGGGGGAATTCATACCAACTCCCAAAAAGAAAAATGAATATCATCTATGCATTATCTTGGGTAATAGCTACAGGAAAATTATTCATCACCGGAATGTAATATTCGAATAATTTTCAGCCAATGAATTTCAATCAGCACATTTGAGTAACCATGACGCAGAGGGTACAAACACTTCGTCAAAAACACTTCGCAGAGGGTTCAAACACTAGAACTCAGTTTGAAATGCAAATATTATAGTAGCATCAGTTTTCAATGAATATTTAGTAATCTGTGTAATTGTATACTCCAATTTTACACTCCAAACAAATATTCACCTGGGTTAATACCCATGTGTCCACCCTGTATTCTAATAAATGCACGAGTATTTGAAAACTCACGACCAACAATTTTCTGAGCGAATGTCTTGCAGGGCTGAAATGTGCTCATTCCTCGGTGCTACTAGATCGAGCAAGTAGATCGTTATACCTCCTCACTAAGGCGTCTGTAAGCTATATTATATGTATTATATGGCAATTGCCTTCGCAAGAAACAGTGGAAAATCTTCTGGACTGCATTTCTCCACTGAATTTAGCCGGATCGATAAAATATAAAAAATTAAAAGTGCACCTTCATTCGCATAAAACAATGGAAAATCTCATGCACCGCATTTCTCTACTGAATTTGGCCCGCACGATGAGACATGAACGCAAAGTGTTAATAGAAAGCACCATAAAAACCAGCAATGGGGGAGTGGCGCGTCATCTAACAGGGATATTCGTTTCGATTTTGTTTTGGCGAACGCAAGCGGGGGAGGAAAAACGGACACGGCAGTAAATACATCAGCAAAGACAGAATTTCGTAAGCAAAGGAGGATTTCATGAACAGGAAAGAGCTGAAGTGATGATCATTATGTAAGAACTTGAAAGAAATATATAATAATATAATATAACTTTATTCCACTCATATGCATTTACATTACAACAGAAAACCCTTTAAGAATGGTGGAATATATAGGTACCTAGAAAAAACGTTTTGGGGCTACCATCATACACTGTATATACAGGACTGGTGCCATGAATACATGACAAATAAATTTCTTTCGGTGGATTCAGTGATTTTTTTCTCATCGTTAGCATTCAATATTAATATTCCAGTAATTTACA
The DNA here is from genome assembly GCF_921293095.1 of Ischnura elegans. Lineage (NCBI taxonomy): Eukaryota > Metazoa > Arthropoda > Insecta > Odonata > Coenagrionidae > Ischnura > Ischnura elegans. The sequence goes on along the minus strand of NC_060257.1, from coordinate 34,352,639 downwards.
TGCACACAAAGCTAATACACATGGTAACTTAAAATGTAAATGCTTGTTTAGAGCCTGATTTCGAGCGTAGCACTTGTCGGAGCGGAAACGTGGACGTTGAGGAAGGAGGACAAGAAGAGACTGGAGGTGATCAAGGCATGAGCGGGGATAAAATTAAAAGTAGAAGCGGAGGGAGAGGAGAAGGAACGACGAAGTGCTGGACATGGTGGGTGAGGAGAGGCAGTCTAGATGAGATAAGGAGGACACAAGGTATGGATGGAGCGAGTAATTAGTGGGGAGGGAATGTTGAAAACAGTGCTAGAGGGTAGAATGCTGGGTTAGCGAGGGAGAGTAAGGAGGAGAATAGGATTTTTAGACAAAGCGAAAGGGAGTAGGCCTTATAATGAATTTAAGAGGGAAGTACAAGTGGCCGTTCCTTGTACTTCTTCCCTTCCACCTGTACTTCTACGATGGTTTTCATCAGGCCATCACGTCAATGTACAGTTTACCAGTGGCGGATCTATGGGGGGGAAGCAAAGGAGAATATACCCCTCCTTCGAAACATCCACTAGAGAATGAGGGGGGAAGGATGAAAATATAATATTTAGGTAGAATGATAAGGAGTAGGCTTTATTGTGTATTGAAGAGGGAAGTATATGAAGGAAGGGGAACCTACCATAATACTCCTTAAATTATCTATGCAAACCTACCTTAATTGATTGAATACTTTAATAACAATGAGTATGTTGATTGTTGGAATGACCGAATATTGAGCGGTGAAGGGACGTTAAATACCTAAACGTGCTAGAGGGCGAAATGCTTCATAGGTGGGAGAAAAATATGATAGCATTCATAGACAGAATGAAAGGGTGTACGCCGTATAGTGATAGAAGAGACCTAGATGGTAGGGAAGACCATTGGCGCAGCGAGGGGGGATTTCGGGGGAAAAATTCCCCACAGAACTGAGAGATATTTTAAAATTTCACCCATTTTACTTAATTGGATTAATATATCTTAAAGAATAGTGTAAGGATTGATAAAATATCCCTCAGAAAGTTGTACAATTCACCATTTTCAACCATTAATCTTAAACGTTTTTTGGTGGAGGGCACCCGCACCTCCCGTATTCCATACCTCCCAGTATTAGATGCTCCTAAACCCCTTTCCCCCCTATCCTTAATTCCTAGCTGCGCGCCGGGGGAAGACGACCGGAATGATTCTCAATTTCTCCATGCAAACCTACCTTAACCGCCAGAATGCTTTAATGATAACCGTAATCGGGATGGAGGGGTGAGTGGAGCTTTCGCGAATGGCAAGGCTGAGAGGTGGGGTTATTCACGCACTGAAACATGCAAGCGGAGGAACGTGGGGGGCTGTAAAAAGGTGTTACCATTCCCTATGCTTCACTTTGAAAGCATCTAGGGGAAACGTATTGGGGGCTTTCAGGCCCCGGGTGCCATTATGATGATTACAAAACGCAATCTCTTCAATGACGCGGCGAGGAATGGAAAAAAAGACGATCAAGGGAGCGTGTGTTAGTTAACATGCAAAAGAAAGGAGAATCATTGATCATGAATGACTAAATCTGTATTGAAAAACCTCTCTATGGCCCTAGGATGAATATTTTTAATGCTTTGATTGCATTCATTCAAGGGATGAATCACATGAGTGATGATTACATTTGTTTCGGTTGAAAATCAGGAAGTAAACTGCTAAATATTTTGGAGTGTGGTAGAAATTCGCGACATGGTGATCAGGCAAGAGATATCGTAAAGTGATTACTATAGCATTAAATGTCATAAAGGCCTCCACTTCAAGAAAAAATAATTTCACAAAAACCTGAAAGACAAAAGCCACACTAGGAGCATTATTAATATTAAAGGTGGTTAGTACATCGATATGGATATTTATTGAAAAGTTATAGTTATTACGGACAGTATTAGTTATAGTCATAATTGAAATGGAAATATTTGTGCGGACACGACCATTTAGTCAATAAGAAATACCTGAGGCTTAATCGTAGGAAGAAATTTGATCTCAATCGTAAGTTAGAATTTTTATTCATAATTTCGCAAATGTCGAGACATTTCTCAACATTTAATCACGGTAAAAAATATTCTCTCAGTAAGAATTTGGTGCAGACTACCATTTTCTGGGAATAAAAATAAATTTAAATTCTGTAATGACAAAATTATACTAAATATTGTAAATGTAAAAATGATTTTAACAAATTAAATATCAGTTTAGTGCATATATTTGCGTTAATACAGACGCCATTCAACACGGAAAATAAAAATATCGCACTACTAAGCATACATAATAGATTTATAAATTGAAAAATAACAAAAGAAACAAATATTGAGATACAATTTTATTGAGGCATCCTCGAAAAGTATATCCCCTTCATGAAAGCAGCATCTTTATAAATGGGTTACCGGTTAAACGACCTTCACCGCGATTTTTTTTCAGTCGGAAGTGCAGGCGGATAAGCAGCATTGAAGTGAACCGAAAAGTACATCGCGCTTCAAATATACATTTGCGCTCAAAATGGAACGCGACAACAACACCTCGTATCTCGCATGCAAAAAATTCTTTAGCGTCAAAAAGGTCCCAGGTCGTGATGCATCACATAGTAGGTAAGCGAACGCCACTGACACAAATTTCGTTTCAAGGCGGAACTTCTTTCTGCGGGACGTGAGACTCGATGTATATTACGTTTTTCACGTCATTAACTCGCGAAACACGCCTTCAATGTCGATCTCGCCATTCACGAAAGCTTTTCATGGGCGTGGTCTCACTCTGGGTGCAAAGTGACTCAGGGAATAGGGTTATGGATCGTAAATGCAAAGGGAAGACTTATCTTGGCGGCTGACACATGAAGTTACATTATATTATGTCAATGAATCGCCCAATAGCCTAGTTTCATCAAAGAAAACGAAAGGGGAGGGTAACGAATCGCCATCAATGCCTTTCCTTTTCTTTGATGAATGAAACTACCCTATTGAGAATAGGTATCTTTCAGAGCGACGCAAAGAACGCCCCACTACATTTTCAGATCTGACAGAAACGATAAATCAAGAGATATTTTACCGAACGGTTAGGTATGGGAATTCGTTTTTCCCCCGAACAATAAAGGACTTTAATAAAGGCTAGGCGGGACTTACAGCATTTCCTTTCCACTTGTCAACGATTGGTGTTCTAACATCCCCCACCACACGCCTTTGTGGTGACTTGCGGGGTGGTATGTAGATGTAGCATCACTGACAAGGGCATAGGAGGTATTAAAACAATAGCACTAAGAAAATTCCGGATATCAAAACTAGGGCAACGAATGAACATTTCTATTAACCCGAGTGAGGGAACGTTTTTATAAGTTTTGCACGCTGACTGCGGCATTTACCCAAAATTTTTATCACTACCTGGATATCATGCACTTGGGCACTTTCCATCACCGCAAGGATCGCTAGTATGGTTAACTCTACCGGACCAGCCCTCGTGGAAGGGGGGTCTCCTGCACAAAGGGTCTCTTCTGCAACCAAGGGCAGCTAAAATCGTGAACTCCCGCAGCCCAAGGGCTAAAGATTTTACAGCGGGTATAGTAAACCCAAATGGAAGCAAACTTTACCCTTTGCAAAGTAAACCCTTTGCAAGTAAATTTTGTTAGGAATCCTCTTCTTATAGTGAAGAAGGTGATAGTCCGTAAATTCGCTCACCAGTACCGTGATAAAAACCTAAGAATTTCCCAACTCTTTCGAGAATATTCGGTATGCGGTTGGTTTTACTTAAAACACCTATAGGATTGAAAGCAATACAAACATTTATGATATAAACGTGTCTCACCTTAGTAAATACAGACGTGCTCCAGATACAACAAGGAACCATTGTATAAGGCTAGAATGAAAGTAGTCATCTTAAAATCCACTTACCTGAAAAGAAAAAAAACACGTTTTAATAAAGAGAAAGGCATATGAGGCACAAACATAAAAATGACCCTTTAGCTTTGGCAGCGACTCTTACTCCAGCTGAATCCTTGAATACCTTATTTTTATTTAACATATAACAGCAAACTTAGACTTAAAATTAGGTTAGTTGACTGGTTGTGCAGCTTACTAACTTAAATATTCCTTCACGCATGTTTATGAATTTCCTTATTATTTCTAAAAGCATGTTTTAGCACCATAGGTATATCGTCTTCATAAGTAGGGTATAGTAGATTATGTATCATATGTTTCGTACATGTTGCGTGGTGCATGTCGGTGGACGTAAATTTTATAACTCTTTTGTATGTTGGTGGTGGTTCACCCTCTGCCAAACGCCTCAGTATGTGGCTTGCTGAGTAACATGTAGACGTAGATGAAACGAACAAGAAAAGCAACTTCTCGCTCATTACTATATTGTAAGTTAAAGGCAATATTCATATTTTATTGCTACACTTAACCTCTACTAGTCCAAAATTGAAAGAAAGTTATGTTATTTTCTCATCCTTTGGATCGCGAAATGCACGTAGGTACATATGATTTAAATATGTGTGATTGCTAGTAAATAATATATGCTTCTAATGAAACGATTCATTAAAGCTTAACAAATTAGGCTCATGATTGCGTCATGCAAAACAAGTCATTTTCGTCATTTCAATCAAGGGCGACATCCATCGAGGTAAAAAAGGAAAATACGGGTACAAATAATGTAGATAAATCAACCCTTGCATGCAAAAAGCAATAATCATATGAACAGACTGTAGCACCATTTTCATTTAACTGAAGAGATTTTACTTCAAATATTCACTGCCTATTTTACAAAAATAGGTGCGCGGAAAAGCCTAAATTACTTCATTTTTTTAAGCAATGATAACGGATATGAAATTAGTTTTTTGTCTTACCGACATATGTATCCTAATATTAGGCATCTTCTAGCCTCATAGGGCGATTGCCTGCATCAGTAGTGGGAATTTTTTGCCTTTGCATATATGTGTAAGTATAATTCGTTAAAATGCGTAATATTTTTATGACCGTATGGTGTGCATAGGGAAACCTCTTGCATGCTGCATTCTAGTGATTGATCACCCCCAGCCAAACACCCAAGAATTGGCTGTCACGGTATTATGCAGATGTAGAATCAGTTATTAAACTCTTCGTAAGTAAAGAGAAGTTCTGTCTTAGAAACCAGTGACATAATAAGGGTTTTCCATTGCATTTTCAAGAAATCACAGGACTAAAAACAATTTTTGTAGATTGCCAGTGGACGAATAATCGAAAAAATATAGTTACTGTCAGTTAAAAAAAGCAAGACACCCTAATTTTGAGAACCTCTATCGTCTAAACGGGGCGATCGAATTCAATACAACAAAAAGCAAACGATACAGAATGTATTTCTACGTTGCATCATTTACTTTTTTAAAAATTCGCCCCATAGTATTTTCTGTACTTCATATTTTCTAAAAAAAGTACCCGATTTTTTGCGCGTAAAATCAGGTAGCCTAATTATCAATTGATCCACCGGTTTCGAAGTTGGCAAGGATTTGTGATGTTTACAACAAATCCATCAACTTTCGCGGGGTAAAAAATTTGTTTTCTGCAAACTGTAAACAAAATTGCTTCCTTATATCAAAATTCCAAGTTATTGGCACAAAAACTACCGGAATACCAAGCGCTCAAAGATGGGAAACCTGATTTAACGCGCAAAAAACGGCTACTTTTTTTTAGAAAAGATTAAAAATTAACTTAAAAAAATTTTTGAAGCAATTAATTCAACGTAGAAATAAATACTCCATCGTTTGCTTTTTGTTGCATTGATTTTATTTGCTAAGTGTAGACGATAGAACTACTCAAACTCGGGTGCCCTGCTTTCTTTTAAAGACAGTAGAAGAGAATATTTAGAAATGCTTGAAAAGAATACATTAACTTTTCTCGAGCAAACCTTACTAACTGTATTTGACTGTATAGATACAATAAACCTCACGCTGGCAATAAGACGTGGCACGTACCATGCCAATATAACCCGCGGCGACGCCCAGAGAAAACACTAACATGAATGAGGTCTGGGGCATGAGGAGATGTTCGGAGAATGTAATAACAGTCCTTACAGCTGGCTCATCAAGAAGACTCCCACACTGGCAGTGAGACTTTTGTAGCTCTCACAACCGGATTCAAGGAAAACCCAGGGGAGTGTAGGCTGATATGAACACCGCCCTCATAAGATTAAAAGAACAACGGCAGAGAATAGGGACTGCTATGACGAAGCGAAAGAAAATGAAATGAAAATGTGAAGAGAAACCTCATCACCCGGATTTATTATCATATCTTACATTTACCCTGGAATATATCATACATGCGTAATATGACCCACAGGAAATTCTAAAGATAAAAAAAAACTCGGGACAAAATGAAGAAGGACACAAAGAATAAATGTAGGACTGCGGTACACCAATCTTGGGATTGTTTTGCTATGAACGAATTATACGTGCATTACTGCTATAGAGGTCATTTTTAAAATATTTATAATATCAATTACATTTACAATACTGCTGGTGATATGATGATTATTTAATGGATTTCTCTCCATATTAAAGACTATTAGGTTATAATATTTTTAAATAAGTAAAATTTTCCAGTCATCATATCTAGCCGAACCGCTTTTTCGTGTGCATTCAGTATTTTTCATTAATACCATTATTAAATTAGTTGCTCAAAACAGGGCGGTAAAATGCATCGACTTCATTTCGATAATGAATCTAAATTCATTGCACCATCACTCCAGAATTTGTGTCATAACGATTTAATGTACAAAGAAAAATGGATAAAGTTGTCAAATTAAAAAATATTCTTTATACGGATTAGATTAATAAAGATTTCGCATTGTACTCAATGAAAAAAAATTCAAATCGAAATTACAAAAATGAAAACAAATACTACGGTCGCCGTGAGTCAACCAGACTCATCACGAGATCTCGGATTTTGCCGGTTTAATCTCGGTCCCGTGCGCAGAAGCCGAAAATCCATTTCTTTACCTTTATCCAGAGAATCCACAATCTTCCCCATTTTCCTTCTCTCCTCAACCTAGCTAAAGCCACAACAGGGCCGCAGGTTGAGAAAATTGCGAGAAAGACATGGAGAGAGCAAAAAAAATTAAAGGGACTCCAATTTTGCGGAAAGCTTCGAGGAGAAAAGAATTTTTATATAAAAAGGGACGACCACCACTCCAAAGTTTCAATACGTAATTACGTCTCGCCTGGAAGTCGAATGCTTTTACAAAATACCTTCTAAAACTGGTTTCACACTGTGGTCTAGCCATGCATCGACCACTTCACATGGCAACTCAGGCGCATTCGGGCTAAAATGCGCTTTTTTCCGAGGAACATATGTGAAATGGTTAACTGAGACTAGCTAGATAAGTGGTAAACAAATTAAAGACTACCGACATCAAGAAGGCTGGGGTTTCAATGAGGGGAAAAGGAGGAAACACAATGACTGATAGTACATGAACATTAATTTTTGATCTGTAAGATATGATCATCATCACTAACAGTCATCAAGTATAAAGCCTGGAACATAAGATCATTTTTTCCATCCCTTTTGAGGGACATCTCAACCGATCGCTCCAATGATGGCACAAAAATTACCGTTTCACACGATCATTTTCCGCGATGGCTCTAGGGATAGAAATCCCTTTTTCCATCACTCTGCCGAACACTTCTGTTGGTGGCTTTCAGGGTAATATGTAGATGTAGATGAAATGAACAAGAAAACGCGATCATTTTCCGCGATTGCTCGAGGAATGGGGTTTCCATCACTCCGCACGTCGCTGAAACCATCGCTGGCACCATCCTTCAGCCAATCATAACGCATGACCGCTGACAGCGATTGTAGCGCGACGCTTAGCTTTTCATTGAACGGCAGTTCAAGGCAGCATATGGAAAGGGACGGAAATAGCGATGGAAAAAGGGAGGGTGGGAATGACCGTGTGATTCAGAAAATGATGGGTTCTTCGATCACTCTTTTGGTCCCGTAAAACCTAACTTTGGAGCTATCATTCATCTACATCTACAGAATACCCTACGAGCCACCCCTAGGGTGTTTGGAAGGGGGTGATCAAGTACCAGCATGCAGCATGCTTTAGGATTCCCACACGAACACCACACGGTCCGAAAAACGTTACGTATGCTAACAAATTGTACTACCACATTCATTGAAAGGCAAAAAATGCCAAGTACTCATTAAAGGTTTCTGCCAACAAAGCTAGAACACACAAAACATACTGTTAGAAAAAATAAACAATTAAAATTACAATAATTAAAAAACAATTGATAAATTCAGAAACATGCCTTAAGGTATACATAAGTGAGTTAGCTACAATACAAGTCATATAATCTATTTGTTAGTTCTAACGCTGCCGTTACAGTATCTCATTGATCGTGGAAAAAAAGACATTCTAAATCTGTATGTTCTACAGTCTATCTCTCTTTTTTTCTTTATATAATATGTGTCTAACGCTGCCGTCATAGTCTCTTATTGATGGTGGCAAAAAACATTCTCAATCTGTCAACTCTACAGTCTCTCTTAATTTGTTTATATATTCGATCATTCTAAGGGAAGGAAAAAATGATCGTGCTTTTCAGGCTTGGGATTGACTGGACGCAGCTCTCCACTCAAATCCCCCATAAGCTTATCTTTTGGCGCCTAAATAATTCTTCTGATTTACATCCTTCATTACCTACCCAAAGTGACTTATCCGTGGCCCGCCTCAGATAAGATACGACATTCATATTATTATTTGGGAGCAGCGCGTTTGAAATTTGCTGTAAAAAAACATGGGTTAGCTTATTATTTTCAGGTTAGCTGATATTAGCGTACAGCGTGGTGGGCTAATTTTTAGCGAAAAGTAGACAGTGTGTCAGGCTACTTCTATTGATGATTAATGCGAGTTACTTAAAACCTGTAATGAAATAAGGTGACAAAATAATTACATTTTAGAATCACTGAGAAAATGATAGGAAAGCATTCTTTATGGAAATAAAATATTTCTAAAAACCATGCCGTCAGCAATTTTTGCCGAAATAAAATTAAGACATGTGTTTGAACATAAACTGACGACATTTTTAGCAGACTGTCGAAGAAAATCTGTGTTGTGACATATTGCGCTGGTAACTCACTGTGCGAATAATCAATTCACGGTCAAACAAATCAACTTGAAAAAGGATTTTTCCGGTCAATCGATGAGGAAATGGTGACTTCAAGTTACTTTTGACGATAAGGAAGACTGAAAACACGAATAACTACGTCAGGAAAGCAGGTAATTACAGACTGGTATGCTATTAAATGACTCCACAGTGAGAATATTAGTTGAGAACGCAACCATAAACAGCATACTTGAGGGTAATTAAATATTAATTGCGACCCTAACCATATTTACCGGATCATTATTTGGTAAGTTATTTCACATAAATGAATAAATCAAACCCGAGGCATTTTGTTGACATTCCCGATTAGGGCCTTGTGGTGAAACTCACGAACATTGCTACCAATGGTAATTTTTCCGGTAAAGCTACGCTAAAATTGAGAATGAATCATTAGAGCGATGAATAACCAGATTCATTGAAGTTGACATTCTTATGAGCGATTCCATCGTGAGTCGTTCTTCCTCAGCGAGTAAATACACCGGAATTCTCATGACGTCACAAAGTCAGCAAAAGTGAGCAGCAACTTTCGCGTCTCTTCTTTAAATTTTAAATTTTTGAGAGAATTCCATTCTTCTTCACACCCACACATCGAATGCCTCCAGTCTTCTTTCGTCCTCCTTCCTTAGTGTCCATGTTTCCGCACCGTAGAGCGCTACACTCCAGATCAAACTCTTCTCTAACCTTTTCTTTAAACTCTTACATAACGATCCTCTCAGATGCTTCTTCATGTCCATGAACTCCCCCTTTTCTAGTGCAATTCTCTTCCTGATGTCTTTACTGCTGTATCCATTTTCCTCTAATGTGCTGCCCAAATAGTTGATTTGCTCTACCTGCTCAATTGTTTGCCCACCAACTTTTATCTTGAGCCTCACATTCCTAGCTCGGCAACCTTCGTCCTAGCTCGTCTAACGCATCCACTAGAGCCTGCAGCCCCATCTCTGACTGGCTAATCAACGCCTCATCATCTGCGAACCTCACTGATTTTAACATCATTCCTCCTACTTTTTCTCCCGCTTCCAACTCATCCTACGTCTCTCTTACCATCTCCTCAGCGAGCAAGTTAAAAAGCAATGGGGATAGTACAGAGCCTTGCCTCACTCCTCGTTCAATGCATGCGCACCCAGATTCTCCGTCCGCTACCCTCACTTGCGCATTTGTGGCCACATACATCTCCATGAAATTTGGATCTCTCAGCATTCACTCTGCAAAAAATCTCCACCACAGCCGGGAGTTGAATAACGGCCTACAGGATGGGAAGCCAACACTCTAGCCACCACACCAGTCAAACCCCTACATATTCAGTGGCCTAATGGAGAATCCTCTATGGAAATATTCGTGGTCCCACCATATGTCGCCAACCGAGTGACCAAATGGGAGAAAAAGAAGCGGACCAGTCGACAGTTGGATGGAAAAGAGGGAGGGGATGAAATAATAAGACGTCATCCGAAGACGTAGGGTGGGGTGAGGGGTGAGAATATCGACCCTGCCGAGGCACATTTCATTCGTAGCCGAGACGGGCGAGATATCGTCGAGTGGGCTTTTCAATATCGAGCGGCCTGAGCCGGGATTAAGGAGCCGAAGGGTTCGAAAGGAAAAGGAGGGCTGACTCGGCCCCTTTTTAGCTCCAGAGTGCCCTTTCCACCCCTTATAACCTCCCCGATGGGGATTCACCCCATCGCCCTTTACACTGACACTGGCACTGATTTTCAGACGCTCTGATTGAATACTCAGCAAGTAGAAAATTGTTTAAGGCTCGACAAGCAGGAAATGCGATTTATGAATCTATGTATACGTATAAACGAGGATGTCTGTCTGTCTGCCCGCTATGCATTTCCATACGACAGCAAGGATTTCATCCAAAATAAGTACGTAGGTGCATCTCATGCTCTATAAGCTCGTAGAGCTATTTTTGGTTGCGTCCGACTCTATCTTCGAGTAGTTTCCTCATTACCATTTGCTACGTCATGCCGTACAACTACTGTGGTTGATATCCTGCCGGGTAAGCACACCCCTTCATTCGCTCAAACGGAAGACATAACTCAAAAATACTGCTATTATCTATTTTTCCTCTCGGTGCAAAGGTTTTTGCTGGGGTATGAGTTCACAAGACGTTTTTGGTCAACACACGTACGGACACAAATGGCGATCAATGTTGTGAAGCGGGGGATAAGCTGTTCCCGGACTCATTATACGGAAATCGTTTTTCCATTTTTCGCTGTAAAGTGGGCCTAAAAATCCTGCTATGTGAAATGAATTCCATGTTCCACGTTTCCCACTTCTCTGGGTACTATCCTTCCTGAGTAACGCCAGATAGCCTGCTAGTCCATTATAATTTTTTTTAAACCAATAGTAACTTCCAAGTTTCAATATGCTACTCCGCTACCGATCGTGGTTTCAACACTCTTGAGAGTGAAATAAGAGTGTCTAAACCATTGTTCGGTATAAACTAAAATTTCTATTACTTATTGCAATACATAAAAATGAAACTAAGGACAAGTTATTTGAGCCACTACTACAAGAATAAAAAACTCCACAAGGGCGACATTAACTACAATGCTGAGTCACAAACGACCCTGGATACGGGTGAAGTAGCCAGATGATACAGGTAATAGCCCCTATGAGGAAACATACAAACCTGGAAACTAATATTGCATTACGAATACGTAAACGACTCTTTAATTGATTAAAATGCAGCTGCAAGTTTTTTTAAATCGAGATATAACAGTCAAAATAAGCGATTTCTCATTCCTTATGACTATGGTTGACAGGAGAGAGACCCTTTGGTTGAAGATGACTATATTTGCCGGCAAGGGGCGCAAACAAAACAATAAAATCAAACAAAAATTTTGTAATAAAATGTAAATAATTACTTGTAATAAAAACACACACAGAGTTATATTTCACTTCTGAAAAAAGTTAACGAAAGTCCGCTCCGACACTGCTAATTTTGTCACGACGTCACTGGAAAAAGCGAGTAATAATAAAGTTCACCGTGGAAATAGCAAAACCATTTCTTCAACATTACACAAGATGGTAGCGCACATACAGAGACGGACGTCATACACGTTGGATTGTTCCGTCAAATAATATTCGTGGGCACGTCAACCCCGAATCAACCGAATCCATTCCGAAGAGCGTTGACATGGGCTTTGACACGCGGAGAAAGGATATGAAATTAAAGGGTGTTGAGGGGAGAACAAATGGCAGAATTGACATTTGGAGAGACGTATTTTCGCAAGCCTGCCAAGAGAGAAATGGAGCCGTATCATCAGTAACTCGAGGTCGACGACGGACTCGTTGGCACTTCAATATCTCTCAGTCTAAATTTAGAGGCTTCTTGCTTTTTTTTATGTTTGCGCCAAGATATTTCGTTTGAATGCTTGATTGAAAGCAGAGCTTTTCTGAATGTGGTATTTAAAATGACACATTCCTGCCTCTTCACTGGTCCTACATTGTCTTTCCTCGTGACTCATAAGTACTCGTTGAAAAATTAAGTTATCGATGTGAAATTTGAATAGAATATAAGGTTGAACATTTTCAATATTTGGCTTTGTATTGTTATTAAAGTATTCCACCGATTAATTTAGGTTTCCATCAAGTATTTAAGATGCATTCTGACAGTATTCCTTCAATAGACTCCCCTCTTCAATTCAAAATAAGGTCTACTTGTTAGAGCGTGCAATTTCTCATGCGTGCAATAACAAAAGAAATATGATATAATTATGTTGATAAGTATCCAAGTTACGGTGATTTAATAATATATATTCTGTTGATTTATTAAGTTCTTGCATCGTGGACGTGACTGCACTACTCCATAAGAAAATAAAATAATTAGTAGAACATAAATTACAGCGCTAGCTAAACAACATTATCACTAAAGAAATAATCTGGGAGCCCCCCCTCTCTTCCAGCACAGCCTTCTTCAATTCACTCTAAGGCCTACTCTCTTTCCTTCTATCTAAAAATCCTATTCTGTTCCTCTCTCACTCTCATTTACCTAACAATCTACCCTCAACGACAGTTTTCAACATCCCCTTCCCGCTAAGTACTCGCTTCATCCATGCCTTACGTTTCCTCCATATGCCATCTAGAAGCTGCCTCTCCTCACCCACCATGTCCAGCGCTTCGTTATTCCTCCTACTTTGTGCCCACTTAACTTTCTCCATTCTTATCCATATCCACATCTCCAACGCTTCCAGTCATCTCTCGTCTTCCTTCCTCAAGAGCCCATGTTTCCGCGCCGTAAAGTACAACAATCCAGATCAGACTCTTCAACTAACATTTTATTTTATGTCCTACATAGCAATCTTCTCATAAGCTCCTTCCTGTTCATAAACGCCTCTTTTGTTATATAAATCATTAAAAAATTACATCTGATTAAATACTGAGGTAAAAACTCCCAAATTTGAGGTAAAGATAAATTCTGACAAAGGTTTACTCTGTGACTCATGAATGTTTCAAGATAATTGCGTAATTTTTAGGTGTAAGTACGAGTTATTCCAGCGAAAGAAGATCAATCGAACGAGAGTGATGCGCTCTTAAGAACTTGCACATCCTTTTGCACGACTAATATAGCATAATTGCACCAGGTGCTAGATGACGAAGGACAGAGTTGCATAATGCTTATAACTATGGATAAATAGAAAGAGAATTGACCCAGGCGTGCACAAAATGACCATGAACACCTTGGAATTTGTGACGAGCATAGTTATCACATTGCATAAAAGTCTTTAAAGTAAGCCATTACTCTGTTAACGCCTTTAATGGTGCATCGAAAGACAAGGTATACTTTCGGAAATTATTGTTTCTTTATTGCGGAGTATTGTTAAAAGACCTTTGCTTTAAAATTTAATATAAATTAAAAGGTTTGAATCAAAAGGCCTTAAACTAAAAAAGCAACATGAGGAGCAATGAATAAAATACTACTAATTCTCGCAGCTAAATATTATAAAATCACCATAGTCCACCGATCAAGGCAAGTTTGCACTGAGCATTTTATGAATCATCCATGCTTTCCTTCTCTTCGAAAAATGGGCTTCTATTTCCAATCAACAAAAAGGTATATACATTCGTATTTTAGTATAAAAATAACCACATTTTAAGTATTCACTCAGAGAAAATACTCATTTTGCTAGCATCTTTCTCGGTAGGATATTTATGAATGTCCCATTATTGATCATACTGAAACCACAAGAAAGGGATTCATGGCAGTTTATCTCTTGTTGAGACCGTGGGTATAGGACAGGCTTTTTTGAGACTAGGAGGAAAGGGAATGTTTGCTGGGCTTAGGGAAAGAAAAACAACGTTCGTCATCCGACGGAATGGAGGAAGAGAATGATGTAGAGGTTTCTGAGGACTTCTCATGCGGACCGAAAAAGTAAATACAACGGCACGGTGGGGGTGTGATTTTGGAAAAACAATATTTAGGATAGAAATACTTGGAAAGCGGTGGAAGCTGAGGGAAATTCGTTTTGAAAGGTACGGTGAGAACTACAAAGAATGCCGACTTGAGGGTAAAGTGATTCTATGTGAGAGGGTCGACTCCGCATTAAAAATACACCAGGTCTTCTACTTACGAACATTCACAGATACGAACATTTTAAAAATTCAAGCCAGCGCGAAATTTCTAAATTGGCGCCATTGAGGTTGGCCGATGCAACGAGGAGTGGCGCAGAGGACTTGACGGTTAAGTGATACTACGTGAGAGAGTCGACGCCATATTAAAAATACAGTAAGTCCTCTACTTACGAACATTCGACTTACGAACGTTCACAGATACGAACATTTTAAAAATTCAAGCCAGCGCGAAATTTCTAAATTGGCACCATTGAGGTTGGCCGATGCAACGCCGAGTGGCGTAGAGGAACTCGCACTTTGAGTCTAACAAAGGATCAAGTCAAGTCGTGAAGTCAGGAATCGTTCAGCATTTCGCCCGTTCTTCATTCCTGCGGGCAGCGAATTTTTTTCGCCTCCAACCGCGTCGCACGCGCAGCAATATCAGTTAGTCGTGAGTTAACGCAAAATTGTAATACTAGGGTGGTCCTTATTTTTAAAGTTTTTGATTTTCTTCGAGAAAATTCCATTTGGTGAGAAAATAAATCTTGAAAATTGTTCTTAAAATCGAATACCGGGAAAACGTGATTCATCGCACTTTAAGTTTTGAAAATTTGGTATTTTTGGGCGTTTTCGTATGCAATATACCCAACCCACTGTCGTAGAGAAATTCTTTTTAATGTGGAAGATGCCAAATTTAAAGATATTCATGATCATCCATCTAATGTCCTATTACTTCGATGTCGTCATCATCAGGAACATAATGCATCTGTTTATATTATACACCTGGCGATGACGCCTAGACGTCGAAACCGTGGTCGTAAATAAATGAAATCTTTACCGAAAATACAAAGTTTAAAGTTATTCGAGATCCGTCACAAGTTCAACTAAGTGAAGCCTGAAACATACAATTCTCTCAGATTGATGATTTATTCCGGGCCTTGAAGCCGGAGACGAAGCGCAGATGCAAACGAAGAGATGAAGAAATGAAAAGAGAAAAAGGAGAGGACAAGTGGTTGGGAGGGAAAAGCCGAGAAAGAGTGGGGGAGAGAGGTATCCTAGCGACCAAAGAGGGGAGGGAGAGGACGAAGAGAAGGTAAAGAGGATCCTTCCGGTTTCAGGGTCCTCCACTTCAGCCGGAACTCCCCCTCCTGCCCTTAACATCTCCAGAACCCAGAAAGAGTTGATGCGGAAGACCGCTTGCCAGCAGGAAGGGTACGGAAGGGGGAAAGTTATAAGGGGTGCAAGGAGTAAGGTAAGGGTGGAAGAAGAACTGAGGGGAAAGGCAGGAAACAGAGAGGACGAAAAGGACACGGGTGGGGAAGCAGGGAAGTTTATTCCGAGAAAGGCATGCTTAATATTCGGAAAGATAAACTGTTCCAAACCGAAGAAATTTTTTCTCGGGTTGCCGACCGGGTGAACAGCTCCATCTCCTAAGTCACGGCTAGGCAGCTATATGTGCTTCGGGAGTTCTTCACTCCTCAAGATGCCAGTAGAACGAGTAGCCGAAACGTAGAAAATGGATAAAGTCATCCGGTTGAAAACCTGAGAAGAATTTCGGCATATTTTACACCGGCAAAACCTCACGCTGAAAATATCCTTTTAAAGAACAGTGTCTCCGGCGTGAATGTGAGGAACATTTCGTAACGAATTATGAT
Source organism: Ischnura elegans (assembly GCF_921293095.1). NCBI lineage: Eukaryota > Metazoa > Arthropoda > Insecta > Odonata > Coenagrionidae > Ischnura > Ischnura elegans. Next base: position 34,336,274 of record NC_060257.1, on the reverse strand, counting down.
TGACTTATTCAAATAAATTTATACAAAAACACAGTTATTGCCTTTCAATGCATTCGCAAACACGATTACTTTCCACTCATAACTCTTAGAGAAGACTAGGTAAGTTCTGACCTGGATATACGAGGCTTTAAGGTGAGAAAAGATGGATAGTTGAATACTTGGGGAGGAGAACGAGAGGTGTTCAACATCACTATGACAAAAACACTAAAATTAAAAAAAATCATTTGTAATTACACGGTGTGGAGAAGAATGGAGAAGGTAAAGTGGATGGAGAGGAGGAGAAACAGCGAAGTGCAGGACATGGTGGGAGAGGAGAGGAATCTTCTGCATGAGAAAAGGAGACAGAAGATTTGAGCGGGTTCTGAGCGGGGAGGGGATGTTAAAAACACTGCTAGAGTAGAGGGGAAATATACGCTAAGTCCCCGTTCCATCCATACCAAAAATACTAAAATAGATATAATACCTGACCAGGGCTCAGAATGGCACGATTTCGAATCCTGGTAATTTAAAGTGATACTTCTCTCAAGAAATTTAGTTCTTGGTGTACACAGCATATACTTAAATTTATAATTACATGGTGTGCTACAAAAAGAATGCATAGATGTCAATGAGGGAAAATGTGGAGTACGCCGGGAGGAAAGTAGCGACAGGTAATTATCATCGGCAACAGCATAGGGAAAGTGTAAGGAAAATCACAGACCGTAGGGAAGGGCACAAGAGGAGATCTACCGTCCGTTCCGAAATTAAGGAGAGTAGAGAGTGAAAGCTTTACATCCCAGTAAAAAAAAATGACACCACAAAGACAAAGCACGTATCTATATACGATAATTACTAGAAGATATAAGTACAACCAGTTCAGTTGAAAAACGCTGACAAAAAACGCTTGTGATTTGAGCACCCCGATTAATTATTTCTCTCATATATTCTTTGACGTAGGAAGATGATTTGAGTACCATTCCTCGAGGTCACACTTACCAAACAGGTCACCTATGGATCCTTTCCTTTCACCAGAAATTTCCAGTTTTTTTTAGCCAATATCTCTCCACCAATGAATACTTGTAATCTGATGAAGAGCTGTAAGGCTATTGTTGGTAAGTTCTTCCACAAAATCAATCTTGCAGGGAACAAGAGTTTGGTAGTCGAAGAGAAATTTCTATGATAACCGAGAACGACGAAAATATTAAAAACTCAGTCGTAGGTGCTGAAGAATGAGTGTGTTTCAAAGTATTTTATCCCAATAAAAAGACTACTATTTAAACAGTTATAGAATAGAAATACATTCGTTGATACTGCTATTGAACCCCTATAGTTCATCTGTTTTAAAGTACCATAACTATACATGAGGATGTCTAATTTAAGTTTAGTCTCGCTTCCTATTTGCGCCTTTTTCAGCGGTTCCGTTAACGTATTGTCCGTTTTTAAGCTATGCGATGCTTAACTTTTTGTAGATCCTATGGTAAGATGTAACTGCCTGCCATAGCCAGACGAGAAGGTCAAAGAGCAATATTTAATTTTATCCCTAAAGGAGATATACTGTCGCCGTAACACCTTGAACATCAATAGCCTCACGATCAACAGCACCATCCAAAGAAGAGAATGCCTGAACCAAGTAGCTCAATCATTATTCCGGCAACCATATCCAATGACAAACCGCATACCACAACCCACCATTTGCCGGCCTCGGTGGCGGCGGGGTAACGTTCTCGCCTGCCAAACAAGAGGTCGCGGGTTCGAGTCCCGCCTGGGTAGGTTTCCCCGGTCCAGGGCATGGTCGTTTGTGTACGTTTACTTGTTACATTTGTTGAACACCCCGGTGTAAAATGGCCAATAAGAGCAGTATCCGGTGGTTTAAGATTAAAATTAAAATAATAAAAATAAAAATATATTCTGCTTTCACCACAGACCTCATGATAGCAAATAGAAATAACTCATAAGCAGCAGCAAAATTTGAAATACATTCACAAAAATTACAATAGCACGCCCATAAAGTTTGAAATATACTCTATCATAAGTGCTTTATCTAGAGTAGAATTTATAATAAAACACGACCTTCAATACGGTTATTTTTCACAAAAACATTTCCAGTAATAGGAACTTATTAAAGACACCATAAAAATTCTAACAGTAAATGGTGCAGAGATGAAATACAACAATGACATGCAATACTACTTGGTTGTAATAATTAACCGAATTTCAATTCATAATTCCTCAAGCCAACTAAATCTAGTACCTATCTATAATCTAGAATCCGAACCTCCAGCGGGTCTTAAGCTAATTCGCGTAAAAGCTGAGTAACGCTGCATATTCGCTGGTAACATTTTTTCACGGATAGAGCTCCTATTCTTTGTATTTTATTCAGTTCACGTATGTTTTTCGTTCTGTTTATTGATATAGCATACATCTCCACGAATTAAAAAATACGAAATACGACTATAACATTCATTTTCGCCGAATGGAACTAGGTGACGACCGTAAATACGGCCGTAATTATACCTTGGTCCTCAAAATGAATAGGTATTAACAACAGGCATGGCAGGAGTCAAAGGCTTAAGGGTTGGGAGCACGTTATGCTCATTGAGTTCGGAGGGGAGTGTTGGTTCTCCTGAAATGAGAGTGGGTCCAAATGGAGTTTGCTCAAGAGGATGGTTCGAGAAGGAGGAATGAAACGATGAAAACAAAGCTCGCAGGGAGAATGGCGCACACTGCCACGAATCCACATTATCTATCCCTATTTCAGCGAAGAGATAGTCGGTAGGGCTTACCGCACTACGATGCTGCTTCAACATTATTACATCAACAACTCGACCTATATTGTTCAAGAGTGAATCGTTCAGTTTGAAAGCTTTATTGCCTGACGAACCATATCAATTCTTACTAATCGCTTTCTATGGTTCATAATGAATCAAATGGCTCATGTAGATTACGTAGTTCAAGAATAATCATCGCATGAAGGGAAATAGAATCGCGTGGAAAAGAAGTAGGCCCATTGCAGTGAAGTTTTCTCGGGTTTCACACCGGGTCAGGTCCTCTATTTCTCCTTCCAACGTTTCGATGGACAACTCGCCCATCGTCTTCAGGGATTCAGGAATCCAAATCATTTTTTTTGGATTTTTGAAATTTTGGATTCCTGAATCCCTGAAGACGATGGGCGAGTTGTCCATCGAAACGTTGGAAGGAAAAATGGAGGACCTGACCCGGTGTGAAACCCGAGAAAACTTCACTGCAATTGTTCGCCGGGAAAAAACCAAAAATTATATTAAGTAGGCCCATTGTAATATCCCTTAGTGGGCATAATGCTGTGATATTTAAAAAATAATAACGCAAATAATAATGAAGTTAGGAGAATTTAAATGATGGTATGACATAAAGAAGAGAAAAAATATTTCAAGCAAACTTAGGCATACGTAATTGAGTTAGTGAAAAATAGATGGCACTTTTTCCACAAGTTGATTTATTAACGAACAACGCGTTTCAACCGTTAGATCATTCTTAAGTACGTATTGTACCTGAGAAAGACCTGACGGTCGAAACGCATTGTACGTTACTCGATAAATTTGAGGAAAAAGAGCCATCTCTTTTTCATTATGCCATCAAGATGTCATTGCACTATATCTTGCCTGCCTCAGTTACCATTATAGGTATTTGAGGTGAAACATAGCATAGCAGGAAGAATGAAGAGAGTGGAAATGCATAGGCCAAGGTAGGGTAGAACCAAATGTATTCCTACCAAAGAGAGAGGCGACCACGCGATATTAGATGTCGCCGGTTTGTTACGTTAGCGTAGGGAAAGTGCTAAGAGGAGTGAAGTGACTTAGTGTGTAGAGGGGTTGGCTTTTGATCAAATGGTCCCGAGTTCAAATTCCGGGTGACAACCCCCAAAAAAAATCGTTTGGAGAGAAAGGAAGAGGATGTCCTACTTTTATGTTAAGTATTCGACCGATTAAGTTACGTTTCCATGGAGTTCTTCCATAGATTGGGTGAGGAGAGGCAGCATCTAGATGAGATACGGAAGAGACAGAAGGTGTGGATGGAGCGAGTACTGAGCGTGGGAGGGGATGTTGAAAACATTGTTGGAGGGTAGAATGCTGCGTAAACGCGGGAGAGGAAGAAAGAGAATAGGATTTTTAGATAGAATGAAATGGACTAGGCCTTGTTGTGAATTTAAGTGTGTAACACATGAAGGAAGGGGAAGTTGGAAGAATACCACTTAAATACTCCCTGCAAACGTACCTCAATTGGTAGAATACTTTAATAATAGTTATTATTTCTGCCTTGAACAATGAATAACTCCTCTAACGATTCTTTTAGAGAGCCAGCAGCTCTCAGATTAAGGTAATTTTTTAAATACAGAAAAAAACCCAAGGTACGTAGAAGTACTAGCGTCTTATTCCACTCTCTGACGACAGAAAACATGGCTGGTAATAAACCTGCAGAGAGAATTTTCGTCCCTCCAGCTCACATAACTCTTAAATTCCTCCGTCAGACTTCTCCCCTGCTATCGCAAGCCATTGTTACTCAATGTCTCCCGTCCTCCAGTTAGGTTTCCTTCTCTCCAACTCCATTTCGCCCCTACTATGTTATTCTTTTATGAAAAAGGAACATACATAGAAGGGTGTGCTGCCATTCTCTCTCAGGTGGCCACGTGGGAAAAGAGTTCAATAAAATCGCATAAAGATGCATCTTGTTCCATTAATTTATCTATTATACCCATATCTCTGTGGAGTTTTCGCGCAATTTGTGCATTTCGGATGACTCCATTAAGTTATCACTTCGGTAGCTTAACTGGCTACAGTACTCAACCAGATACAGGCGGATCCGGGTTCGAATCCAAGGTCAGTGCGAATGATTTTTTTCTCTGTAGATTTTTTGCACAATTTGTGCAATGCGGGTGACTCCGTTAAGTTATCACCGTGGCTAGTCCCGGTATACTAAAATTATTATAATGCGTGATATAAAAATAAAAGCATTTGGCAGAAATCCCGACTTACGTTACAATTGAGCATTTCATGTTTTTACACCAAAGATGAAATTCATTTTGAAAAAAATCATCTAGCTTAGCCAGTGGTGTCGGATTCCACAATTGCCGGTAAGATATACAGTAACGAGTAACACCACGCTAACGACATTTAATATAGTTTTTCCATAATCATAAAGTTAAACGGTTAAAGAAGGTAAGATTCAACACAGCCACCTTCCGATACCGTTTCCTCTTTGTTTCGCTCCTTGAACAGTCACTAAAAATAATTTAGCAATTCAATAAATTGTTTTTCCCATTCTACCGAAAAGATCACATATTGGACTTTTATAATAAGATTTTTCAATTATTTAACAATTACACGTGCACGAACAAATATGTTCAGGATATGAGTAACCTACCCATGCGGAATTCGATCCAGCGACCTCTTATTAGGCAGGCGAGGACTTTACTCCGCCGCCACGGAGAACGGCAAAAGTAACAACAATCAACAAGTAACAACAGTAGGAAAACAATCCAATTTTTCAGGATTCGGACCTGTAATCTTCTAGTCGCTAGGCATTCACGTTGACCGTTGCACCACATGACACCTGAAGACACTCAGTGCATCAAAATACACACAGCGGAAATTCAATGGCAAATAACGGTGTTTTGGTAGTTCAGTATTGCATCCGAGAACGCCAGGTGACGTCGCAAATGAAAGATTTCGAAGTAGGTACGTTTTGGGATATCAGAGCGATCTACCTTACGCATTAAGGTTCATGTATGTAAATTCGTTCCCTTAAGGTCCACCTTTCCTCTCCTCCCCTCAACTTGCTCCTTACCCCCATCCTTTTCCCCCTTCCCAACTACATACACGCATAGTGGTCTTCTCCCTCCTTACCTACCCTTGCTTCCCTCAGAGAAACCAACCCTTCCCGGCAGACACCGCAAAAGATGAGAGAAAGAGGGAGGAGTGGGGGTAAGATATGGTGGGGGTAACGCGCGCGCGCACGTCAGGTTGCCATGGCGACCGCATCGCCACCCTCGCCTCCGCTAACCCACACATATATACACTCTCTCCTGAATCCGACCACCCCCACCCACTTCTGTATATAAATTCACAGCCTCCCCCTCCCCCGCTCTTCCCACGCCGTATCCGACAGATCAATATACCTCCCCCTTTCCTCTTCTTCTCCCGCACACAGACTCCCTCCCAGCTGGTACACCAAACTCTGCCCTCCCTTCCCCCAACCTGCCCCGTCTCCCGATTGGTGAGGTGGCAAGGGGCTTTAGAGATACCCTCATTCTCTTTTCACTAGATTGCGCGCCGAAGGCGCGTTTAAAGCCGTTCCGGTAAAGCGATGTTTACCCCTACCAGCCAGTTTACAATACAATAATTTTGGGCGCAGTTGTATATGTTGTCGGGGTAGTGTGTTGTTTGTGTTAGCAGAAACTTACATATTAAACATCAAAATACACTAAGCTACATACATCTTGCAATTTCTTTTACAGAAGAATGATGAGTACAAGGTAATTAAAACGGAGTTGGAAAGAACGTCCACATTTGTAATGGGCTCTTTTGATTTTTTTTTTTTTTTTCCTCCTCTGTTGAATACGTTTTATTTTTTCATTGTTTTTAATAGTAGAGATACCCTCATCGCGAAGCATTGCTTTTAAAGGACCCGGGGCAATCCGTTCCCCTTGACGTCACCGAACAGTAACATCTCAGGAATTAGACTGTGCCCATGTAACAATTATTTATTTACTTGATTAATTGTCCACATATAGCATTTATGCCAATTTAAAGTGAAACAGTAATATGAAATAAATGGACATGAGTTACAAGTTTAAAATATAAACAACAAAAAATATGAGAGACAAGATTACAAAAATACAAATTAAAAATATTCAACTAAAACATTAGAGAAGAAGAAGGGGGTGCTCATGTTTTTACAAGTGAATATGACATAGCAAGGTCGATGAAAAAGTCAGATAAGAGCAGGAAAGGATCGACTATATCTGGCAGAGTTTAAAAGTGAGGTGAGGCGGATAGAAGATGAGTTCACAATCTTTCTGGACAAATAAACGCAACCTAGTTCTTTCCCGAGAAAATATCTGTACAAATGCAAAAATACTTTTTTTATACTTTCCTTCGTGACACTACATGAAACGTACTCACCCAAAGCGGCACAACACGATGATGAGCTTCAAAGATAAGGTTCGAGCTGGCTCTGGACTAAGCAGTGAATTCATTCCATTAACTCTCAGTAGGCCAGGTTTTTCCATTAAGCCCCTCGTGGCTTCTAACAATACTGAGAAAGGTTATAAATGCCCTGAATATTGTACAAAAGCATCCAAAAAAGTAATTCTACATTTCTCACACTTACGTAACATGCCCGTGCCTAGTGATCGATTTTTTTTACCAAACCAACTTATTTGTCTTACAACACTTTCATCGTGACAAAAACACATATTCGATTGATGAACAGAGATAGGCCGGCGAATTAAGCGAAAGAGAAATATGCTCTTACCAGTTCTGACGCCGTAAATACCACTGAAAGGTACAAAAATGGCCACAGCACTAGGAATAACGAGCCTTGGATATTCCAACCAACTTACCTGGAAAGAGAAATAAATCAATTAAGCAAGGATATAAAAATATTTTTAATCAATTTAATAACCAATCACTAAAAAGTTAACGAATCACTTGTCCAACCTGAATGATGGTTTTAACGCGAAGGGATTTCATTATCTAGCGATCCCAGTACAATGCTCGCGTAAGATAAATAAACGAGGGAGATGGAGGAAGAGAATAGAATTTTTTTTATATAGAATGATAGGGCAATGGCCTTTGTATGCATTGAAGTGGGAAGTGCATGAAGGGAGAGGAGACTGACAGAATACTTCCTAAATACTCCATGCAAACCTACCTTAACCACTAGAACACTTTAATAATAATAATAAAACCAATGCAATTCCAGATTTTATACATGTCTTCAACACTGAGGAATACAAATTCAACCAAAATAATGTACTAAACCGTAGGTTGATTTCATAGCATAAAATTGCATTATCTTATAACTTATGGTACTCTAATATATGTGGTGGGACTTTGCCATAACGTGCTGTTGAATAAATAGCAATTTACTACGTTTTCAACACAATGCAGAGATACAATTAGTTCACACGCATTGTAAAAATTTCGACCAGACATGAAAAGGATGCTGTATATCAAAAATAGTCTGATTAAATGGTCCACGAAGGAAGGAAAAACTACCATATTACGTCATAAATACTCCACGCAAACCTACCTTGATCGATAGAATACTTCAACAATAATAAGTCAACATAAAAAGCCTTTCGCGCGGTATGTACACTTCCTCTTAATAATAATAATTATTATTTTAATTCCTCATTATAACATAATACATGAAATATGTATAAACAAAGATTTGGTATTAGACACCCTTTGAGACTTTCTCCTCGCTTAAGGGTAGCCGACTCACTCATGTACAAATATTTTCCTCTAATTTTACCCTTTCTACCAACTTCAGGAGTGCAAAAACAAAATATGCAAAAAAGACACATAAAACACATAGAGAATATATAGGACCCAAAAATGGACTTTACTTATACAAGGAAAAGAAAAAAAATATAATTACAACATCCCTACATCATTCCTCGTGTGCTGGCGGTAACTCCTACTCAAAGGATGAGAGCAAAAACTCAATCTCTAATACTGCAGAAGACCGACCCAATTCTCCTATGACCGAAAAAAGGCGGCAGAACTCATATTTCATGATCCTTATGCGGACACCCTCCTTTCTCCCCCACCTTCCTTGGAACATTGCCGGCGGTGATGCGACATCCCACACTGCACGGGGGTAGGTGGGTACTCGATTTTACTCGCAGAAGAGGGCAAGAATAAGGGAACAATCAACATGACTAATGATTTCATAAGGGGCGAAGAGTTTGAGCAAACGGCCGACGGCGCGAGACGTTGCATTGTTACGCCAACACCTAGCGACGATAATAGGAGGGCCCGGGGCAGAATCAGCAAAGGACCATACGGAGGGGGTAGGGTAAGGAGATGTTCTGATTTATCGCGGATTTCACTCACTAGCCAAGCGTTCCCCCTTTGATTCTATCAACGAAATTTACAGCTATCCGGATGCTATAAATTCCCTTACCTAAAACGGCGCCGTAAAATCAATATAAACTTCGCGACGCGTCGCTTTAGTCTTTCTAGGAGTCAATGGGATCGTTCCAATTACTATTAGGTCCGAAGTCACAAGTTATCGAAAGAAGTCAACTTATTCTGAAGAGGAGGAATTGCATATCAAATTATATACAAAGATATTCCTTCCATGTAATTATATACAAAGATATCGTACAATCCACTTAATTCTAATTGTGCCTATTGTAATGTTTGATTGAGTATCAATAATAATGAATAAAATAATTTAATAGTATTTTAATATTTAATTAAGTACCTGATGATGAAGCCAATCGAAACTCGTGTAGTACAGTTTGTGAAATTAATATTAAAAGGACAGTTCGATATTTTTGTGAGGCATGATGAGAACTATCGTAGAAGAACCAATGGAATGGAAGAAGGGCAATCGACAGTCCCGAATGGGCATACATATGACAGGTTAAAAGGGTGTTAAAGAGAAGAAACATTCCATAGTGAAAAGGGTAGCGGATAGGAGAGAGGAATGGAGAGCTGCACCAAATCAATCTTAGGATTGTTGACTTATAATGATGGTGATAAAATCGGAATGACAATAGGAATTACATAAATACAAACAAAGTGGAATGCATTAGGAACCAAAAGCAGATCATCGTATTTAGCGTAAATTTTATTAAGATATAATTGAGCCTGGTATCTAAACCAATCTTTCAGGCTATATGTATACCTTTCAAGTGCGTTGTGTTCACGAGGGAATACATGAATCCGGAGAATTCAAGCTATACAATGTGGGAGAAAAAAGCCGACTGCGAGACACTGCACGGTATGTTTCATAAAGAATAAAAACTGAATAACAACGAGATATTTTTTCTTATTAATGTTGCAAAGAGCGGAACTTGGGCTGTAAAAATATATTTTATAAACCATTCAAAAGTTACCATAATCATGATTTTCAGTATGATAGTGAGAAAAATCCAATTTTCCAGTGAGAAACTGTTTTGATACAATATCTCAGGGAAAAAGTATGGTACATAAAATTTTTATGATGTGAATAAATACTACCAAATATTCCACCGCAATTTAAATATCCCAAAACGGTTACATTATGTAAGGAAGGTGATACCATCAGTTTCAAAAAGTTATTTCAATTATTGCCACTACTAAACTACTTTATTGGAAAAGAACAACACTTGAAAAGTACATCAATTGATTTACGTTAAATCCTAATGGTGTAACTTATCTACTCCACATGGATTTTATGCATGAACTATTCCATCACGTAAAGTTGAATAAAATCCAATTTTCCACCTTTTCAACTACTATTAGATTTTATTTCTTCCATAAGAATGGTTTTTAAAGTACTTTCTCTGGTAAAAGGAAATGACAGTATTCGAAATGGATAAATTCCAGCAAATATCGCCTTTGATTATTTACTTCGAGTTGATATTGCGACTTCATAAATAAAAATCGTAGAAAATACAGCCTTAAAATAAAGCCTTCGTTTTTTATTTATGCCTTTTTTGTACGTGTCAAGATAATATAAATACCAATTCCTTTAACACCACCCCTGAACTAATTTATACGAAAAAACAACGCACTCGAAGTAAAATATTTGATTTGATTTAAGGCCGATTTTTTAAGTTGGCAAATTTTCTACCCCAACATGGACTTTCTGCACGGTATGCTCCATTACTACACATACCAATTATTGAAGGGATGTAAGAGTGAAAAAAGGGGTAGTTTTCCGTCCCCTTATCATGAGATCTTTTCGTGAAATATGAATAAAAACGTTCGGGGCGCCACGATTCTCCGTAGAAAACTCAGGATTGAAAAAATGATATGATGTGAATTAATACTACCAGTGGCGGATCCAGCATAGTAACGTATGTGGAGAGTATGGGGGTAACTTCCCAACAGTGGTGGGGTTCTGGGAAGTTACAAAAATTTCGAGGCTTGAAACCAATCTTTTAAGTTGTCTAATTACTAATTTTCCAAAGAATTGCCTTAAAGAAAGAATTACTATTAAGTAAGGTTTTTAGAACAAACATTTATGTACACATTTAGTAATTTTACCTTATGGTAACTTTCTATAATGCTTTCAGTTTTTATTCCCAATTTAAAAAAAGCCAATTACCATTTATCTAGTGTAGATTGGATATACAAGAGGGCGATAGGGCCTTCCTCAGTATCCGCCACTGAATACAACCAAATATTCCACAACGATTGAAAAATCTGAATGAATAGAATCTGTTTCAAACAAATGATTTCAATTATTTAACAACTATTAAACTCATTTATTGGAAAAGACAACACCTGCAAAATATACGGCCCCTAAAAACGATTAATTTTCGTTAAATATGAATGAAAACGTTCGAGGCACCATGGTTCTCCGCGGGAAACTCAGGATTGAAAAAAAAGGCAGCGTTGAAGAAATGCATTTGAGAATCGCTTAGGAAAAAATAAAACGCTTTGACCTCAACTTTGCCGCGAGGGGATTGCAATCAGCCATGTAAAAGTTCCGAAACAAATTGGATCCAGCGCTGTTGGGTCGTGTATAGCAGGTTGAAACTAGGAAGCGTACGAGGAAGTTCCAAATTCGACCCGGATGCGCCGCCCAGTTTGGAACGGGTCCAATTCTTGTCGTGGTCATGTTCGCTCTCCATTCCTCTCAACTCATGCATGCGATAGATCACAGCGCGTTTTAAAGGGAGCCGACCGCCATGCCGCCATGTGGGATATGCGGGAACCAGGGAACAAACGAGAGTTTTGCGAGTACGGAAAGACGTAATTGTAGAGCCCAGACAACCACCATCCACAATAAGAGCGAAAAATATTTGAACGGGTTCTCTGCGGATTGCCCCCATGAGATTTTTGTAGCGATGGGAGTTTTGCAACTAGAACATGCAAAGCGGGAAAGCGATTAGGGAGATACCGATGATTTACTTCGAGTTGATATTGCGATTGCAGGGATAAAAATCGTAGATACTCGTAATATAGCCTAGCCTTTTTTTTTATTTTTTTATTTTTGTACGTGTCAAAATAATGTAAATTCCGATTCCTTTAACACCACCCCTGAACTAATTTATACGAAAACAACAACATATCATTATTTAAACAACGATAAAAAATTCAATTTAATTTACGATCCATTTTTTTCACGTTGGTAAATTTTCTACCCCTAAAATGGATTTTCTGTACGGTCGGTTCGAATTAAATGCAGTTTTCTATATTTTGTATAAACCTATTTTAATCCACGGAATCTTCACTTATCAACATAATCTTGTATATAATTCGAACATTTTATAAACATATTTGTATTTTATTCAATAGCAAATATGGTTCCATCCATTAAACTGGAATAAAATGCAATTTACCACTTTTTCAATAACTTGTAACATTTTTCCATTTTCCAATGAGACAATTAAAAATTTTCTACATATTACAAGAGATATCTAAGATTTTTCTTTTAAACCAACTACGCAGAAATTCCTTAAAATGAATATGGCACAATTGCAAGTGCTATCAACAATCAAAACTGATGATGACCATTATATTAATAGTTGAGGAGTGGGGTTTAATTGCATACCGAATCCATTCGTATTGCTTTGAGTGGAATTTTATACGAATTCCTTATTACTACTCCTTCGTTTAGTATCTTTACTCATATACTGAACTCAAAAATGTGTTAAGTATGAAAAAGGCTGCTGGGTCACTCAAGAAAAGTATTGAAGCAAAGCGGGCCTCAAGGAGTTGACTATGGCCTATTCGGGAGCTTTGCAAGACCCAGACAGGCTGATGAGGACAAGATTGAAGCCAAACTCGCAAAAGAAAGTATATAAGAACATTTATTTATTTCACATGTGTGTTTAGTCAAAAATTATTTATAAGTAGGAACAAGTCTGCCGGGTTAGGCTAGATAATTATAGACGAAAAAAGGGCCTAGACGCAAAGGGAGTTGACTCTGGCCACTTCGGCCGTTATACCAAACCTAGGCAGGCAGGAGGAGGACAAAATTGAAGCAAGACTCGCAAAAGGAATTGAAAAATGCACGAGGGTAGTAGGAAGAGTTACGGAATTGAAAGCTTTTAACGAGCAGGGTACAAAAAAGGGGGACGGAATGAATGAACATATATGAAAGGGGAGAAGGGAGGGACGAAAAATTTTACGGACGGCTGAATGAAAGATTTACCAAAAAGAAAAGAAAAAAACACGGAATATACAGTGGGTTAAGGGCGGGAGAAGGCAAAGGATGCGAAAAAAGAAACAGAACGTGGGAGAGGAAAAGATGAGAGGTCGAGAGGAGAATTTTGGGAGGTATATCCCGCGGGAATGAAAAAATATAAAGGGAGATAGAAAGATTTAATAACAAACAAGATGAAAAATTCAGCTGTTAAAGGAGACTCGCTACCTTGGCGGAAATCGCGATCCACGGAAAGTAACGGTACTATATATAGTAGTGCCTTTTTCCTAGTGCTTTCCGTAGTATAGTAGTTATTCACATTATATATGCAGGATTATCAGCATTCTATTATGAACTTTACTTTATTTTAATTATTTTGTTTCATGCATCTTCGTCGCCCCGTAAAAAGCTCAATTAAGACCTTTTACATTAGAAATGCCCTGGATAAGGGCAACCTACCCCGGCGGGACTCGAACCCGCAACCTTTGGTTTGGCAGGTAAGGACATTACCCCGCCGCGCCGCCACCGAGGCCGGCACATGGAAGAAAACTTGGGAAGTTTTTCCAAAAATCTCCAGAAAAGGCTAAGAAAAATAAATGCATTGCATGCGTTCACATCTCTTAATATAAAGCAAGGTGTCCGGACTCATTAATTCACTCACTCATCAATGAACAGACCAATAAGCTAGAGATTCATCCATAAAATTCCCGAATATATATTCCTTAAGTGGAATATAGCAGGCGACAGCAGACAGGCGAGAAGATTCGCACGATTTTAAAATTAAAAGTTCTCGGTCTGAAATTGGTTTCTGGAAAAACGTGGTCTAGATACAAAAATTGACATTTTGGAGAAATCAATTCTTTGATCTTCAAGAAGTGGAGGAAAGAAGGCATTACGTAACACTGTAATAGATAGAAAATTTAGTCTTTCGACAATAGTTCCTAGGGTTTCAGACGATTTTAGAGGGGGCCGATTCTAAGTATGACTTTTTGTCGAATCTCGTCTCGTTCACCCCAAAAATGTGTTTCAATCAGTCAGTCAGTGGTCGGAATTGGTTTTATAGTATATGCACAATGAATCATATACGGTATTAACAGTGCAGATAAACCGTCACTCAAAGTGCCCCCGAGCGCATACGTTAAGCAACGAGTAGTGATATCATGCGAAGCATGCAGTGACGCTATTTCCGCTGAGGTAGTGTTCCCCCTTAATAACAAACAAGATGAAATATTCAACGCATGGGCGGGTGGGTATCTTCCGAGCGCGGAATTTTGAAGGGAGGGAGAGAGAGAAAAGGCCAGAGGGAGTAGAGGTGGAAACGGATCCCCAGAGGCCTTAATTGGGGATAAATACGGGTGCGACAGCAGCAGACAATGGGAAGACAGGGGGCCGACATGGCGGAACAGTGTTTTCGAAAGGAGGTAAGAGGGAGGTCTGGGTGGGATGATCAGAACGATGCTGACGCTTGAGGATATTCAACGTGATAGAGGAAAGATTTATGGATTCGCGAAGAGGAATGTGGATATGCCACGTGATGTAGAACCGGTACACGGTAAAGTGTATTCTGAAATTGAGCGGGAAATACTCTCGCATGAGTACTTGCGTCAGTAAATCATGTCAATTTATTTTAGTATCCTATCGATTAAGGTAAGTTTGCTTGAAGTATTGAAGAAGCATTCTTGCAACCTCCCCTCCCTCCATGGACTTCCCTCTTCAATTCACAATAAGACCTATTCCCTTCGTATTTATTTATTCTAATTTCTTCCTTACCCTCCTTCGCTTGCCAAATATTAATTATTCTAACACAATTTTCAACATCCCTTCCTTGCTCAGTGCTCGCTCCATCCATACTTTCTGTCTCCTCTGTATCTCATCTAAAAGCTGCCTCCTCTAACCCACCATTTCTTGTACTTCGCTCCTCCTCCTCTCCGCTCACTTCACCTTCTCCATTCTTCTCCATACCCACATCTCAAAGGCCTCTAGTCTTCTCTCGTTCTCCTTCCTAAAAGTCCATGTTTCCGCACCATTAAGCGCTACACTCCCGATCAGACTCTTCACTAACCTTAACCCTAAACTCTTACATAAGGATCCTCTCATGAGCTCCTTCCTGTTCATGAACGCCTCCTTTGCTGACGCATTTCTCATTAAATAACTAATTCTCATTTACCAACGCAATCCATACCTTCACCCACCTTGTCCTGCACTCCATCGTTCCTCCTATGTCGAAAGTATGTTCTCAATGTCGCTCTAAAATATTTCTGTTCTTGATGGCTCAAATATTCCTAAACTTAATGCAATTAGTATTGTGTAAAGCGGAGACGAGACTACTTAATCGGCCACGTATTGAGGCATTAAGGCCTGATGTAGGCAATATCGTGGAAGATTATCGTCGAAGGGGTAAGATAGACGTATCGTTAAGGTGATGCCTATCCTTAAGGATACAATGTAGGGGAGAGGATTGATGTATTCGCTAATTCAGATATTAACATGTTTTTGTTTTGCCTTAGCAACAGATAAGATGTTTACATTATCAAAGTTAGAAGCCTTCGGAGTCTAAAAATTAATAAATATTAAATATCATGAACATAACAGCAAACATTACATCTTAGGATATGTTTTCAGAGCTATGAACTCCCGAGTCTGTGTAAAATCACTGAGTGAGTAGAGGTAGATATAGAAGACAGCTGAAAATACTGCACGTAGTAATACAATTCCATCAAGAACGGGCCAGCGGACAAATGAAGTTGCTTCTCCATACAGCAGGACTGACTGTGTAAACGGATTTCTGGCAAACAGTCGACCGGAATAACCGAATTTCCGCCCAGGGCAAACTCCACTATCTCGCCAACGTAACTGTCTAAGGGCACAAAAAATAAAAATGACGGATATGAAAGCTCTTTTGTTCGCTCGATCCGGGAATTCAAGTAAAACGTGTTAGTGCTCTGATGGCTCCGGACTTTCATGAAGCCAAACACGGAAACAAAACAAAGAAGACGCGAAAAGCGATGCACCAACTTGCACGCCCACACGTAGCATGATTTTACGTAAGCTACACAGAAAATCTAGGTAGATTTCATGCGATAATCGCTTTGAAAATAGATTTTTCACACTGCTAATAGAGCTGTTTATGCATGTGATAGTGTTGCAGCAGAAATTAACCTCTATTGCTTGGTCGTTTCAGCATTATGGCAAAACATAGTGCCCCGATGACGTACGTCGTTTTGAGCATACCATTTTTTTTATTGAAAATGAAAAGCATAGAATTAACGAAGAATAACGTGCGAAGTTTTCTTAGTTATAATGCGATTTCACTAAAACTCTTCAACAAATCCATAAAAAATGGAAGGGGGGGAAGCTTCCAGAATTAAATCTTCTTAAATACTCCATGCAAAACCACCTTCATCGGTAGAATACTTTAATAAAAATAACAATTCCATAAAAATGTTATTCGAGCTTCACATTCGCATTTGAGAGAAAAAGATATTTGACTCATCACTTGCTTACTTATTATTTTCGTTCTTACGTGATCTAACAGACGGCGACAATAAGTAATATGAATATAACAAATATAACATTCACTGACAACCCGCTTTGACTTTTTTCTTTTCTCGTACAGGATGACGACTGGTGACCTAAAATCTCCCGCCACCTGCCCGTTTAGGCGCCTTTAGGACAACATTTAGCTGCATTCAGAATTAAAGAAGAAAGCATTCATCCCATCACTTGATTGTTTACCTGCTTTACTTGCTTCGACTGTTTGTTTCATCGATGGAATCTTGCAATTGATTTTTAACCCACTTCCCATTGTCGAATTATTATTATGGTACTCTACCGATTAAGGTAGGTTACCATGGAGTGCTTAAGAAGAATTCCGGTAGCCTCCCCTTCCATCATGCACTTCCCTCTTCAATTCACAATAAGACCTACTCCCTTTCATTCTATCTAAAAACCTATTCTTTTCCTTCCTCTCCCTCGTTTGCCTAACATTCTACCCTCTAACACTGTTTTCAACATCCCCTTCCCGCTAAATATTTGCTCCATCCATACCTTCTGTCTCCTCCGTATCTCATCTAAAATCTGCCTCTCCTCACTCACCATGTCCATCACTTCGTTCCTCCTCCTCTCCGCCCACTTCACCTTCTCCATTCTTCGCAACACCCACATCTAGAATGCCTCGAGTCTTCTCTCGTCCTCCTTCCTAAGTGCCCACGTTTCCGCACCGTAAAGCGTTACACTCCAGATCCGACTCTTCACTAACCTTTTCTCTTAAGTCTTACATGGCAAACCTCTCAGATGCTCCTTCCTGTTCATGAGCGCCTCTTTTGCTAACGCAATTCTCTTCCTAATTTCCTTACTACTGTATCCGTTTTCCTCTAACGTACTGCCTAAATAGTCGAACTGCTCAACCTGTTCAAGTTTTTCACCACCCATCTTTATCTTAAGTCTCACGTTCCTCGCTCGTGATGCTTTAAAAAACCGCATAACCTTGGTCTTCTTGTCATTAATCCTCATCACATATTCCTCGCAACGCTCGCAAACATATCCACTAAAGGCTGAAGCCCCTTCGCTGACTGGCTAATCAATGACTGATCATCCGCGAATCTCACTGATTTGAACATCATTCTTCCCACTTTTACTCCAGCTTCTAACTCACCCCAGGCTTCCCTTACCATCTCTTCAGCGCACACGTTAAAGAGCAGCGGCATAATCGAACAGGCTTGAAATTTTCAGTACACATCAGAATCAGATGGCAATGCATTTGTACTCTATTATTAGGTATTCAGAAATAGTACGAGCCACAATTTTACCCAAATAACGTTTTTAGTGATCGCTCATTGTCGGAGTAAGTAAGTGTTGGATATTACATTCTTCGCGACGACAACCTGTGTCATATGGCGCAACAGTTAACGCATCTGCCTAACGAACAAAAGATTTCAGGTTTGGTACTTGAATTACTTGATAATATTCCTTAATATTTTAAATGTTGTTGACAAGTTCATATTACGCGTGTAGCATTCTTTTTCACTATGCTATTTCGCACTTCACATTGGGAAGTTTTTGGTAGTCTTATACACCTTACTTTATGAAATAACATTATGAAAATAGTATTAAAGTGGATTTAAAAATAACTTCAAATTCACATTATTATTCTAACTAAAACGACGAAAATTAAAAAAAAAAGATAAAAAACACGATTTTCCCACAAAAACAGTATAAAATGCAATCAAAAGAAAAACAATAAGGTTTTCATCGTTCTGCAAATAAAGCGTTTGTGCCAATCCTTATTCACCAATAACGCTCTTTGACACACAATTCTAATGAGCAGTTTTTGGAAAAAGCAAGTTCTTTTATCACTTTTTATACATTTATTGCATATTTTAATGAAAGAAATTTCAGCAAAACAATTTTGAAGAAGCCTTAAGAGATAGGAATTTAACTTTATTCATTCTTTCCCCTCTTATCAACCCTAATTCATTTAACTTCACATACTTTTTAACCTTATTCATTCTTTCCCCATCTATTCAACCCTTTCGCCGAAAAATGGATGGCGAAGAGGAAGTCAATTGGGGGCCTCTCAAGCAAAAGAGAGGTCCCTGAGAGAAACGTGACCTACAGTCATAGCTGAAAAAAAGATGGCCTCGAATACACAAAAGGCTGTTCGAATCGAAAAGAAGAGCATGGCGCGATATCTAAATTTCGCATCTCTTTAGGGTATCCGGCGGAAAAAAAAACTTTCTTGCAAGACCCTCTTTATTTCTTTCTTTCTTAACTTTGGCACTTTATTCGTATCAAGAAACTTTTCTTTCTTCCCGTTTCTTCTTCCTACTTTCTTTCTGCATACCCCTTAACTTCTCCGTTCCCTTCCATTGTAGGTACCTTTCAATATTCCTCCAATTTTAGGACCATCCACTTATCTTATAATGCCAAAGGTCGAACGAAAATTCTCTACTCAACCCCTCAATGGATGTTCGCCAGTCTTCTTTTTCCATTCGAACTCAATTCCTGAGCTTTAGCAATCCAATGACGATTCCCAAAAGAGATAATTATTGGAGATTTTAAAATAATTACGCCCGTAAAAGAGGCGATTTGAAGCACATAAACTGCAACGGCGCTAGCAGTTATAAATAGGCTGTCATTGCCTACTGAAGAGAGACATACTAGTTAAATGAGGATATATATAATTTTGTAAGCTTCATCACTACTGTTTACGGTAAACTACTCCTCCATCATACCATAACATATATCTACTGAGGATGAGAGACCAATCGAGGCATTGACTTGCATGGAATCTTTGACCCTTTGCATAGCCCACAAAGTATGTGACATAGGAAATTTTAAACTCACTCTGAATAAGATAAGGTACGGACATAGGAAGAAAAGAAGTGGGTGAATTAAATTTACAAATTGTAAATGCGAGAATCACGCATTGTAACCCTAAATATTTTTTTTCTATAATTCTATCTTTTCATTCATCTCATCGTCTCCCTAATGAGCTCTTACCACGTCTAAAATTACGAATAAACTTTAATCTTATAAATATTAAAATTATCAATTGTTCATTCCCATCGGTATTCTGCAATAATTAATTATTAGCAATCGAGCCATCATCAATAGCCTTGTTAATCTAATATAGTGACGTCATGGCAAAATTAGCAGTGCAGAAACGCATTTTCCTTAACTTCTTTTAGAAATGAAACACTACTCTGTGTGTTTTTTATTACATTTTTTGCAACGAACATATATGTATATGAAATTACGAGGCAACAAAGTTAATAAAAGTGTTATTTGACAATTATGTCTTTTGATCACCAGTGCCGGAACGGCGTTCCCGCGCGTTTCGGCACCATGACACCACTGATCTAACATCGAAATTATTTCCTAATGTTTAAGGCTCTTTGATTGGGAATAACAATATCATCATGGAAGAAATTAATACTCATAGTAATCTTGAACCATTGAATTTTGCAGCCGTGTGGTGTGTGCCCTTACCTTTAAACTTCAATTTTGTCGAGGTAGGAAGCTTTGCGCGTTCTTTTGACCCCAGGAGCTGCATTGGCGAGATGAATTCTCAATTACTACCGGGAGGGGCACTCATACCAGATAGAACGATGGGTAGGAGTCCAACTAAAGGTAATACACAAGATGGCGTCAAGCGAATGAAAACATTTGGAATGGACGTACGAAAACTTAACAAATGTCTTGTCAGAAAACATAGGTTAATTCACAAAAGCTTTATGCACACCAACTTTAACGGTAAAATACCTTAATCAAAGTGTATATACAGTAGAGGGAATCTAAAGGATATAAAACGATTGAAGTTAATATTTACTAAATGCACCATTTCTTCAATTTCTACGACGAAATATAGTTATCCCTCTGAGGCGTATAGAAGATAACTTTTCAGTTATCGAACCGTCCATGAAGCTTCGTCCACAGTCCTTTCTGCACTCGCTTTCATTTCCTTATTTTTTTCCTAAAGAGTCGGTCAGTCACTAGAATCGATTCCATTTCCAACAACGAGAGAAAATTATTTTCACTTTTTTTCCACCATTCGACCCGTTATTGTGACTTATCCGAAGTCGTCTTTAGTATCGTCTGCGAAGCTTCGACTTCGGACTTCACTTTTACTTCTTTTCTCTTTCCCAATGCATTTTGGTCGGATTGCCGAGGATTACGGTGCAGAATCATGCACGCGAAGGAAAGAGGACGAGAAAATACTGAAGCAACGAGTGTGCGTGCATGTATGGGAAAATGGAAAAATGTTAGTGTGTAGGATGGAAGTGGAACGTCGCGTCGTGACGGGGAGCTAGACATGGTAAGAAAGAAGAAGAAAACTTCTAAATAAGAAGCGGAAAAGACTAAGAGGGAACAATGAAGATACTTTTCATCATCATTATTAATCCTAAAATCGGTTTGACGGAGCTCTCCATTCCGCTGTCCCGGTATTTGGAGCAGGCGACCGACAGCTGTCATTTGCGCCATGAGGGAAGAGTATGGAAGGAAGGGTGGAGAGAAACCCGGTGTCGGCATTAGCTCTGAACGAGAGGCGCCAAGGGAACCACGGCTTAATGTCCCATCCGACGGACGGAGTGTTGCGCCTCAAATGTCCTCCACACATGTTATCCAACGATTTGATCAATGTATTTTTCTCTTTTGTGGAAAAATCTCCCAAAATCGTTGGCACTACAAATTATGGTTTAGCTAATACTGGGCCCTGGTCGCTTTCATAGCGGCGAGGGTATACTCTATCCCGCCCTCCAATTTCTATCCCTACCCAGGAGGCGTCGACGGGCCCCTATCGCGGCGGCGCCTCCATCCTTTTTCCTTCCCATTCCACTCTCCTCCCCGGGTGCGTGGGCGTATCAGTTGTATTACTGGGTTCCGGTCCCGGCGCGTTGTAACCTTCTATAAACCCCCCTTGGTTTCTCATTCTCTGTCCTCCACACAACACTCAAGGAGGGATCGGGCTGTATCTGAAGATTCTCTGCCACCACCGGGAGTTGAACCCGAGCCCGCAGGGTGGGAATCCAACACTCTATCCAATGCACCAATCCGATCCCCTTCGCCCTCCTATCCACTTGCGTTTTCATAGCGACGTATTTCTTAACTTTTACATCCTTTATAACCTGTCCCATGGAACTCATTCCGGGCCGTCCCCAGTCCACCAGCCCTTCTACGATTGTTTACATCATGCCACCAAGTCTAACAATGAGACAAACTATGCATATAACCAAACATATATACAACCAAACATTTTCACCGAAAAAGAGAAATTAATCCATGGGAATTGATTAGTTTTTTTATCGAAACGTCCCGTCGGCAGCTGAAAAGTTTTCAACTCGGCTCACATCCCAAGAAACCTTCACTGATATCCTTAATTCTCAGTCGGAATTAATAGGCGTAACTCAATCACGGAGGAGTAATACACAGAGGTGGAGCAAGGATAAGGGGGAGAAATAGAAGGAGTAGAGACGAAATTCATTTCAACCTCACTAAACTTGCGCTAGAAATATCCTCCTTTTCTCCGCAGAAAGAAATACGCTTGCTACCGCAAAAAACTTCACATTTTTTTCGATGCACTCCATGCGACTTTCTAAGAATTCCACGTGAACCAACCGGTCGCTCAAGAATACTGCTGGAGAATAATGGAGAAGGAAAGTAGAGCGCATTTCACTCGTAGGGGTGAATTGAAGCCTTCCATTGCAATCCGATATTCTACATTTTCCAAACTCGGGGAGCGAAGGGCATTAATGAAAGCAAGAAGGCAGAAGGAAATGTCAAAGATTTCGCTAGCAAGGATTCCATACACGAGGACTCTAATATAGAACCTGGATTACAGATGCCGCCCCATATTTATTACAACTATTGACGTAACAATAAAATTAATTGCTGCCCCCCTGAGTCTTACAATTAGACCAGCTCTCAATTAAATTTTTATTCCCACAAATTCATGTAAACAAGCATCTTAGCCTTATCTCAACCAACAGATATCGATCCAGTAAAGGAAATTATTGATATGGAGCTATGAAAATGGCGGGAAAGAAAAGCTGAACCAAAATGAATTTCTTAAGAAGGCTCCCATTCCGCCGGTCGAATCTTGTTTTTATTCGAGGCTTTGTACTAGTTTTAAGGATACGCTATTACCTTGAAATATTCCCGAAATACAGGGTGGACCCTAGTTAACATTTGCCTGCATCTAAATACCAGGTGTTTCGAAATGAATAGCGGGACTTTCACGCTTTCTAAATTTATTACACTAACTTTCAGCAGTAAAACATGCATCAAATGAAGCCTGCAAGTGTCCAATGTGAGGACCATTCGTCACACGGAATCCGTCAAGGCGATATGCAAGTTCTTCCCAAACGTTGATTAGTGTCTCCCGAGTAATTGTTGCAACAGCTGCTGCAATCCTCTTTCTTGATTCGGAAATTTCAGCTGGTAGTCGAGGCACGGATGTTACTGTCACCTACAGGATTACAATCGAACTTACTACGGGACGCACGTTGCGAAGTAACCACAGATTCCGTCTTTGCAAACTGTAAAACACATAAAGCTTTCTGATCACTAGACGGCTCCACCATTTTCCGGTTAACGCTAACCAGGATTCATAAAACAGGCCATTAAAATGTTGGTCGTTGTTAGCAACGCATCCTTACGAATAAGATAAAGGAACAGGGTAGATAAGGTTGAAAACTGACACCAAATAAAGATAATAAATGCAGATTAAATGCTGCGATGAATAAATGAAAATCTAAGGAATCTTGCACGAAAATATCAATTTTTCGCACCCGAAATACCAATGCAATGACATCTACATTTTCTAAAAGTCAATTCTGAGGCAGTTTATTTCCAAACTATCTTTAACTACGAAGAATTAGATAAGTGCATCCATTACAACTAAAAATGACATCAATGTTGGGAACGCAGACATTGAAAAATATAGAAAATAACTTCTATAAATTGATGGAACAGAACATAAAAATCGCGATGATATTACCTAAGGAGTTACAAAATCGCAAACGTCTAGTTAATGATCTCCGATATTTTACCCATTACGGCGAGTTTGAAAATAAATACCAATTACTGAGGTAACATAAGACAGCTTTCTAAACAAAAATTTCTCTTCAAATTGAATGTCTGTGCAATTCGCTACCAACAGACTCAATCACAACAATTTTAGAACAAAGGCATTCGAGAGTGGTGATGCAGTAAAAAGCAAGCGGGAGCGGTAAATGAAAACTGTTATTCACTTATGGCCAGGCAATTACAGAGAATTTTTGATTTTGAGAGCTTTATATAAACTAATCGTGGAATTTAAAGGTTTAGGTCATAAATAGATTGCTTAAGCGCCTGATGAATACCTCAGGCTACTTGTCTACACTTTTCCTAAATTGAAAAAAATTGATTTTCCGTCAAACGGAATATCTCTCTTTATTTAATGTTTTATTATTTATTATTTAGGTAAAGGAATTCACCCTTTGCCCTAGCAATAAATTACATTAATAAATGATAAGACAAACAGAGGAAAACAATTCTCTCTCAACACGAACCTAATATTCAGTGTTTTCATGATCTCTGCATTCTCTTCGGGTATTCATCGCGTCCGTTGGGTTTTGGCGATAACAGTTTCCGTGACGTAGCAGTCAGCGTCTTCAGGACGAAGGTGAAGTAACTCGGAAAATTTCGGACACTACACACTGTTTGAAGTCGCCAAAATAATAGCAAAAGAAAATAAATACTTCCCTCGCCTTATCAGGGAAGCTATTGAGATAGCAATAACGCCAGCGATTTTTAACAGGGATCAAGGCTACCACCTGCATGACGCATGGAAAAGGATTTTCCAACCACCAACGAATGGGAGAGCAGTAGCGGGATGAAGAGGCCTATATAAGGCGGAAAAAATTTCCTTTACTTCACCTTCGACCTGTAGACGATGACTGTAATGTCAGCGAAACTGTTGTCACCAAAACCCAACGGACGCGGTTAAAACTCGAAGAGAATGCAGAGATCATCTGATCAACGCCGCGAAAATCTTCGAACCTACATTCAGTGTTCTCGTATAGGCTCATGTCCTAACACCCGCCACCAAACACCTATTGAGGCGGGCAGCGTGACATTATGCAGATATAGAAGCACCCTATCTTATAATGATGCTCCAAAAGTTAAAAACTTAAACCCATAACTTAAATGCATTCTCCATTATTAAGAAAACAAGGTTACTCACAGAAAATTCTCCTTGATTGCATACCTATGAATTTCCCGCTCTGGCGCGGTAGAAACGGCATAGCAAAAAACGTAGTGATATATAAAGCGACACGCAGAGTTGGTGCGGTTCATTAGAGTGACTTTCGAAATGAGCTAGAGGGCCGAGAATTCGCGACCACTAATGCGATCACGAAGAATAGTGAGGGACACCATTCGCAATCAGGTAGAGGATGGATATGAGAAATTAAATATCGGGAAGCGATACGAAACCTAAGAAAGCTCGTAGACTCGAGTTTCAGCTCGAAGCTCGTGGATGGCATCTCCGTTTTATGGGAGAAGTCTTTTCTCTCCCATGAATGGTAATTGCAAAAAGAACATACGAAAGTTACTAGTCGAGAAAAAGGTACGCGAAGGCGACGAAATCCAAAAGCTCACAGGAGAGAGAATAAATTAATTTTAATCAAAACCAGGACACTTTTAGCTGCGGCAAGAAAATCTATCTCACGACGGGATGAAATAAACTGAAAAATGAACATGAGGGAGCTGATGAGAGGATGCCTATGCAAGAATTCCAGGAAAAGGTAGGTGAAGAGTTTGACCTGGAGTGAAGCGCTTTACAGTGCAGAAACATGGACACTTACGAAGGAGTATGAGAGAAGACTGGACGCGTTCGAGATTTTGGCATGAAGAAGGATGGAGAAGGTGAAGAAGACGGAAAGGAGGAGGAAGGATGTAGTGCAGGATATGATGGGTGGGTGGATATATAATATATCATGAAGTTAGGGACTTTTGAACGGAACACTAAAAACGGCTGCACAAAAGAGCGAGGGAAAAAAAAGATTAATATTCAAATGCCTATAATTTCTATCGGTTTCCGAAGTAGTTCATTTCAGTTTGTATATTTCCACTGCTTCAGCGACTTTTTACACTAGCGACTCGTTCGTCGAAACGTCGACAGAGAAGAAAAAAACACCCGGGGGAAGAGTCGCGAGAATTTCATTTATCTGAAACGCGGAAAAGAAAGCACCAGATAATTACTAGATTATAGTACGTAATTAATGCATACGTAGATCATTTTTATACGACACCAAAAATTTCTTAGGCCGTTTTACACGGGGCACGGAATGGCGCAGGTTAGAACTGCATTAATTTTTAAAACGACGTGGAATTGCGCGATTGCATGAACGAAATTAGAACAAGGGCTATTTTTCCATCTCACTTCCACGCATTCTCGCATGTGTACCAGTAATTCACCGCTTTACATGACGCAATTTTGACTGCACCTTCGTACACACGTCACATTTTGCAAGTACGTGCCCCGTGTAAAACGGCCTTTACAGTTACTATGCACAATATTTATTTTAAATCATTACGCTTTTCCAAGGTTACCGCGTTCTCTAGACAGTTCGCGGGCATCCCTAGCTATGCGCTGAAATGATTCTTTGATGAGGGCCAGTATGAAAATGAAGAAAAAAAGAATGCATTGCGGTGGGTATCCATTAAGCAAATTAAAACGAATTTTCCGAAAGTCTCGCCGCCGGTTAAGTTCTTTCGCGCGAGCGCCGCACCGCGAAAAGCTTGCATTCTTAACGAGTTGCATTTCCGAATGCGTCGTCTGCTTTTTGATGTTACCGCGACGCCGAAGGCATCGGCGAGTACGTACGTGTGCGGTCCCAAACCGTGCATCTGTGTGGGAGGTGCGTGTGGAACACGGCGGAACCAAAAAAAATCATCAACTTGCGCTAGACTTGTTCAAAAGTCAGATTGATCTGAAGTGATATTATTATGAAAGTATTCTACTGATTAGGATAGGTTTGCATGGAGTATTTAATAAGTATTCTGTCAGACTACACTCACTTCATGGATTTCCCCCTTCAATTCACAATAAGACCTAATCGCTTTAATTCTATCTATAAATCCTATTGATAACTGGTGTCTTTGGGTTTTGCAAGTATTTTCTAGGCTTATTCTGTTGAAATGTTTGCAGGTTCTCTTGCCTGATTACATACCTACTCATATTCAATGCCAAATATTTACTAATCATAACTAGCACATAATTACACATCACAATGATATATTTAAAGACTCTCATAATAAGATGTAAGCATGTCAACAATAGATGATAAATAAAGAATATTGAAAAATATAAATTATTATAGAATTCTACCGATCACGGTGTCGAACAGGCGCTAGCGAACGAAAAATTGATCGTATATTTTAAATGCTCAATAAATTGAGTATAGTATTGTGTTCTCAAACAAATTTGAAGGGCCAATCGCCATAATTACTTTTCAAGTGTTACACTTTCCGCGGAGGTAGTGTTCACTCTTAACTCGAAGAGCTAAAAATAAAAGTAAGGGAACACGATGGCATGAATTAAAAAAATAACTCGCTTCAATTATGGATGGAGGCCTCAAATATTCATCTAAGGTACTTCGATATCGGTTTTAACGATGTAAGCGACACCTTCAATATTAAGGATTGTATTCAACGACGAAAATATGCATATATCCGCCTATTTATGCTAAAAATAAACTTGAAAGGCTAGGTAGGAGCTTCGGAACGCGTTTCCCTCCATACGGAGGCAATTTCATTTATCGTTAAGCTTTTTCCGAGCCCGAAAACATCCTACCAACCTCATATCGTAATTGAGATTCAAAAAGAGAATAAATCAGCGGGCAAGAAGCGCATTGGTTAAGGAAGATAAAAAAAATAACTTTAAAAATTATTTCAGTTCAGACCAGAAGAACTAAATTCAACCCTTTCTATCCCTGAGATGCTTCCAGGAGAAATTAAACTTCAAGACTTATCATTTGAAAATGTGAACATTTTCTTCTCATTCAGCGGTGAGGGGATGTTGAAAATGGTGTTAGAGGGTAGAATGTTAGGGAAACGAGGGAGGGGAAGGAAAAGAATAGGATTTTTAGATAGATTGAAAGAGAGTAGGCCTTACAGTGAATTAAAGAAGGTAGTGCTGGAAGGAAAGGGAGGCTACAAGCTCACTTCTTGAATACTCCATGAAAACCTACCTTAATCGGTAGAATACTAATCTGTATCTATCATAATTAATGTGGCAGCTACATACGCCGCTATTAAACTTTGCCACACAAAATCACACGTAGTGAAGATATTTCCTGCATAGAGTAAAGCAATAATTTATCCATTTTAGAAGAAGTAGGCGTCGAAAATGGTCATTTTTCTGAACTTTACATTTCGCTTAAACGATCTGAAAAGTAGCAGATATTTGTCTTTCAAAAAACATAGATTCCGGTAGATCAAATTTTCTCTTTAAAATGACTTGAAACTTTGAGCCAAAACATTTATTGACATTCGGAATATTACAATAAAAAAACGGTGGGAACGAAGTTGCCAATCAAATATTAAACAACACAGAATGACGACTGGTGTGGTTAATTACTTTTATTACTAACCGTACTGGTTATACCCGGGTACCCAAATTGCAGAAAATTTAAATATATACAAAGCTCTAAGAAATAGTTCACTTTCAACTACTGGATTCCTACGATTTTGCACTTAAAGCTTAAAAATAATGCTAATAATAATTAGTTAATGCGAAAAATACAATTTCGTATTGCGATATCACACACCTGAGGCTTGATCTGGGGTGAGCTCTACCCTCATCCACTCGTACCAACATCCTGGCTGAATTACTGACTAATTCATTACATTATATCTTTCTTTTTAGGGAAAATATTGTCCAGCCTACCCTGAATGCGTGGTATCACACACTTCTGGCTTGGTTAGAGGTATCTACTAGCCGCCCCTACCGACACAAATCAACGGTTGGGTTGGATCACTGAGGGAGTTATTTTTTTCATGCATTCACGATTTTGATTCCATAATTATTCTTTTTTTGGCACTGGATTGTCCTGATAAGCATCAAGACTTTGCAAATGAAAGACTCCGACAGACTATCAGCGCAAAGGCGGCGCATGACGAAGAAGCACAAGCTATCGCGAACTCGTTATACTCCTCGGTTGGGCTAAACCTTGAGGCGGCCGTCCTTGAAAAGCTTTTACGACTATTGCAGTCTTCGTATGCAGTCACCAGTTTCAAAAATGCACGACTTTAATATTGCGCATCAGCAAGATTGGACGCTTGAGTAGCCTCTAGTCTTAGACATGAACCACCTTCGAGAAAAAAACCAAAGGAATACCCATTTTGGTGAAAAAAACTACGAGAATTGAAGAGAAAAAATCTTTATTTTTTGCTTAAAATATGACGATATCTATGAGACTTCAAGTTAAGGACAATCGTCCTTAGAGGCGGAGATGTAAAATCCGGAATGTTTATCTGAGAGATTTATTGCAAAGAAAAGATGGATTTAACAGAAAATATTTATAATAAAGAGATTTTTTGGGAAAATGGTGACCAGCACTACACGCACTAAAACGTTGTAACGGATGAACTAAATATCGGGGTCATACTGTCAATAAAATGGATTATTATACGTCATGATAGTTTGAAGAAGATAATTATACGATTATAATCGTAGAAGGACAAGTGGAAGATAAGTAAGGATGACTGAAGAAAACTAATAAGATGACTGAATAGCCTCTAATCTTAAACGTGAACCGCCTTCAAGAAAAAAAACAAAAAGAATACCCATTCTGACGAAAAACTATGATAATAGCTGGGAAAAACTCCTTACTTTCACTTAAAATATTAAGATGCATTCGAGTCATCATTTAATGAGAAATCAACCTAATGTGCGGAAAAGCTTTTTAAAGGGTAATGTTATATGAAGTGTTTACAACATAGAAAAGACAGTTTTTTTAGAAAGTTGGCGACTAAAATTACATACGTGAAAAAGTAATATAGGGTGGACTAATTCCGGGGTCATACTGCATCTAAATGGATTATCGTGAGACATGATGGTCAGAAGAAGACAATTGTAGAAGAGCAAGTGGAAGGTAAGTAAGGAAAAGAGAGGTTTCGGATATTCGAATGTTTATTTGCTCGGGGTTGAATGAGGGCAAGAAGCCACATCTTCCTCACCCTAATGCCTAAATCACACGATCATTTTTTCCATCACTTGCTCCAGCGATCGCTCCAGTGTCGGCGGAAAAAATGACCGTTTATCGCGATTATTTCCCGCGATGGCTCGAGGGATAGAAATCTTATTCCTTTTACCATCACTCGGCTCGTTCATTTTCCACCGCTGAAACCATAGCCTGAACCATCCTTCAGCCATTCAGAACGCACGGCTCTTAACAGCGATTGTAACGCCACTCTTGGCTTTTAATTGAATGACAGTTGTAAGCATGGAAAGTGACGTGATAAGCGATGGAAAAAGGAACGGTGGGAATTAACTTGTGGTTCAGAAAATGATGGGTCGAGCGATAATTCTTTCGGTCCCTGTAGTCCTCTCGCTTGAAATATCATTCTGGGGGATGGAAAAAATTATCGCGTGATTCAGACTTGAGGCTCATCCATCGCAAAGCCATGATTTCTTGAATAATATACGCATGAGACATATAGTAAGCACGCGTCTATTGTAGTTACAACAAGAAGAAATAAATAGAACTAGGCAACTAAAAATCGGATAAATAAAAACAGAAAAAAAGAACTCAAAGAAAAAAACTTAAAAAAAAAGAAAAAAAAGGACTTAAAAATAAAATGAAACACAATATACAAAACAGCTAACAATATCTGTGATAAAATAAACTCTAAATGGTAATTTCCACACTTTAGAATAAAACTCCACTACCAAATAAGGCTTCGACATTCTATGTTAATTTTAAGGTGGAAGAGACCTTGAAAATGATATAGAATGTCGAAGCCATGCTCGGTAGTGGAGTTTTATATATGAAAGAGTGGAAATTACCATTTTGAGGTTATATTTTATAATGGATACATCGGATTTCCACCACGGGAAACCTGAAACGATTTCATAATCTAACTAAAAAAATTAAAAATGGCAAATTGGTTAAAATAAATATCCTTATGAAAAAATACAGGCGATATAGGACATCAAGGAGAAGAGCTAAGAAGGAATGACAAGTGGGTTGGTCTAAGTAGAAAAATATAAGCTGATAGGATAAATGGATAGAGAGCTGCATTAAAATATTGATAAGGAGACAGTGTGCCGCTGATATTAATAATTGAACCACCCTACGACCTTTGAATGCAAATGTCATCCAGCCACCGCAAATAATTAAGTGATTAACGAGATGAAATTAAACTGAGCCAGGAGGAAGCAAGAGCACCTTCTAAACGTAATGACTTTTCCCTGAAAAGGGGTCAAAGGTCATATCTGGAATGGATTTTAACTCTCACCCCCCACCAGGAAGAAGCCGCAGTCGGACAGCAGAGGTGAACGGCCGACCCCGAATTATAGAAAATTCCATTAAAAAATAGATAAATCCGCAATCTAAAACTCGGAAGCCCTCACTGACTCCTCACCAATTCAACTCTTTTCCCCGTTAGGTTACGAGCTCGAATTTCGACGAAATTATTCCACTTCGGGTACTTGGAGTTCCTCGGTGAAGTACTTTCAAACGGTTTCAATGAAATTTTGAGAGCAAATAATCACTGACGGCGGGTTTTATCAAGTCTGGCAAGCGTTAACCGGAGCATGATTACACTGTGACTTCCTTGGGCAATTTAGAATGGATATCTTTCAGAGCAACACAGAGAACATCACACTGGTCCCTCACTACATTACCAGTTCCGACAGAAACGATAAACCCAGAGAAATATTTTTCCGAAAAGATGGGTGCGGGAATACGTTTTTCCTCCAAACACAAAAAGACTCAAGCAATTTCGTTAGAGCCTTTTTAAGAGTAAACGGCTTGTGTCCTCATACCCCCCGACACAAGCCTTTTGAGCCTATGAGGCGGCTAAATGTAACCTTGACTCGAGGAAGCCACAAAAAAGAAAAGTAGTTCAGAACAAAATTTAGTTAAACTAGCGACATTACATGGAAGCATTCTTTAGCTGTTTTCATCGCTGGTAAATTTTAATAAATTATATTAGCACATGTACTATTTGATAATTTAATTTTTGTAGCGTAATTCATTAAATTAGACGCGCGCACTTCGTATCCTATAATAATGCAATACAATGCTGCAGTTTATCATCATCCGCGTTTGACACAGAAAACTAAGCCAAATACCACATCATTACAAAAGAGTATTTGAGAATCTTAGATATCACCCAACTCTACAGAGCCCTCCCAACTATTTAAACACTTGCACGGCATTACTAATTATAATCGATTGAAAATTAATGAATAGGCTCCCAGCCAAGCTTAATACATTCGCTGATAAATATATAGGACAATGACCAACTCGGGTTGAGAAAGAATAAGATTATCCTTCATTAATTACTACCTTCTCCACTCATTTTTTATCTCCATTAATAGGTTTGATTTTTAGAGAGCTTTCGAATAATCTCAACTCGGGATTTCCTGATTAACAAAAATCAGAAGAGGACTTAATCACTGCTTCCGGCAAACGAGTTTTTTCTCCTCTTAGCAGTCTTGACGATGGAGCCTAGCTTGGAATAATTAAAGCTCAAGTTATCAGAAGGTAAAATGGAGGATTTTTAAATTAAAATTAAAAGACTTGTGAGCCGAAATCATCTTTGACACGCTTCCCTTAATACCACTAAGCAGTGGTCGTTTGAGAAACAATTTATACACTTTTTTAATTGGGACGCAAGGAACGAAATTCAACGGTATATATTGACTACTAGGTCTGCAATTCCATTTACAATAAGTTATTCTCAAGGATACGGCTTTGAATTAATATTCCATTTAAGTTGGTGAGTTATTTAATGAAAAAGAAATTATTCATCAGCAAGTGCAGCCAGGAAGAATAAATCGAAGTTCCACGGAAATAAAATCGATTTCTTGATATAATAATCGCCAACGGTGACTGATAAATAATGTGTACACTCCCTTTTTTCACAGTCACTCGGACTACATCAATGAAAAACGACACTAATAATTAAAAAATGTCACATTAAATTCGTTATTTCAAGAAACAATTCAGTTGATAAAACTACAAGGAAAATCAAATTAGCAGCTTTAACTTATATTATCCTTAAAATTAGAGCTTTATAAATTTATTTATACTATCCTTTATAGGAAATAATCCTAGAGACTCTTAGACGCTAAAATTTCGTCACTGGGACACTTAGGAAGGAGGACGAGAGATGACAGTAGGCTTTCGAGATAAGGGTCGGGATAAGAATGAAGGCGGTGAAGTGGATGGAGAGGAGAAGGAACGACGAAGTACTGGACATGATGGGTGAGGAGAAGCAGCTTTTAGATGGCATACGGAGGAGACTGAAGGTATGGATGAAGCGAGTGCTTAGCGGGGAGGGGATGTTGAAAACAGTGTTAGAGGGTAGAATATTAGGAAAACAAGATAGAGGAAGGAAAAAAATTGGAATTTTAGATAGAATGAAAGTAGGGAGGCCTCATCTTGAATTTAAGAGGAAATTCAATGAAGGTAGGGGAGACTGGCATAATAATTCTTACTATGAATGGAAACCTACCTTAATTGGTATAATACTATAATAATAATTGCATGAACACCTGTCAATTATTTTTTGTTATTAAGTTCTGCTATTAATGATCTCCACATTCACTTGTTGCAAGCGAGACGTGGGGAGATAAAATACATTTTGTTAATCTCTATTGTCTCAGGCTAAACTCTGTGGGAGTTCATATTGAGCAAATGAAAAGAAAAACTTTGTACTTTTCTACCAATTTATTTTCACGGTACTATTACTTACGACACAGCGGCGTCATCTTCAAGTACACTGGTACACTTTACCTGATTAGGGGGTTGAAAGTTAGGTAATCGAATGAGGGGAAGGAAGAGAATAGGATTTTAAGATAGAATAAAAAGGAGAAGGTCTTATTATGATTTGTAAAGGGAAGTCTATGAAGGAAGGGGAGGCTTCCAGAATACTTCTTAAATACTCCATGCAAACCTACCTTAATCGAGAGGATACTCCTATATAATTCACTACTACATGCTCAAATCAAACAATAAATTAATGCCAATTTCGAATTCGGGTATTGTTAGAGTATACACAGTATTACAGCTCTGTAGCTAAAGGCTTTCGAGCTCAAAAAACTGTAGCCTAAGGCTAAAGAACTCATTAAATTCTCATTTATAATGTATCCGCCTCATAACTCGTTTGGGCTCCACTACATCGCTTGTGAGTTAAATTTGACGACGTTCCAACATCATTTTTTTCCACAGTGCAGTGTAATTAGCAAGTCAACCAAACACCCGCAATCCATTCGCGTTTTCTCCAAAACAAACGACAAACGCCCGGCGTCCAGCCCTTATCCAATCTATTCCCTTCCCCGAAATCCATATCGAAGCAGGCGCTCAAACACCAATCATGGATTATAATGGCAATTTCCGCTAAATGCGGACAAAAGGATTCGCAAATTAGCTGCGTTCAATAATTGTGTGCTCGGGAAAAGCCTGATTATTGCTTAGTTTGCTGTATTTCGGACGAACTCAAATGATTTTCGACGATTTTTCTGCTTTACAAAAGGCCACCAAGTTGGAAAACACAAATTGGAAACGCGCTTTTCCGAATACGTCGCTAAATCGATGCTGAATTTAAGGTACATGATTAGCTTTTGGTAGCTCAGATCCAGATTATCCAACCTCAACATTTACTAACACTAATTTAAAAATAATTTAATTATCCTGGTTCCACTAGTTAATACTTACTCATTTTTCAATATATAACTCACCAACTTCACAGGAGAATTGATCTGAAATCATCAATCCATATGAGTTACGTGAATATACATTTCATCTATCTTAAACATTGTTTCATGCGCAAAAAATTATTAAAAATTAGCTACGCCTCGTTGTTGAAAATATATTTCCTGGTTCCAATTGCAGAATATTCTAACTAAATCTCTTTCATTAAAAAAACTCACCAACTTAAAAGGAAAATCAATCCGAAGTCATCACGAAATAGGTTTTGCGTGAATAAACATTTCATCTACCTTAAACCTTGTTTCATTCGTAAAATTTTGATTAAAAATTAGATACATCAATATTTAAAAATATTTTTCCTGATTCTACCTGCTGATAACGTATTCCTTTTTCATTAAATAACTCACCAGCTTAAAAGGAAAATCATCAGGAACACGCTTTCGTGATTATACATTTCAACTATCTTAAATTTTGTTTCATACATACAATTTCTCTTAAAAATTACCAACACTGGTATACAAAAAATATTATTCCTGGTTCCAGTTGCTGATTATTAATTTATTTTTCATTAAATAACTCTCTAATTTATAAGAGAAAATAATCCGAAATCATCGACAAATATACTTTACGCGAATATAAATTTCATCTATTTTAAAAATTGTTTCGCATGTAAGATTTTAATTCCATACTTTTATGCGATCTCCTAGACAAATAATTATGCCACGAAATCCAATAAGTAAGCTTAATTACACGGGAAATGATATCGCTCACAACGGATTTCCAGGCACTTGGGTGGGTGGGTAAAACGTGGGTAAAACTACCTTCGATTCGGGCAAATACAATAAATGTTTAATTAAATAGAAAAATTCTTCATGAGGCCACATGCATATCACATATGAAAATCAATTTGGGTAAAGAAACAGCTATCCGGACCAGATGCTCCATGAGATTACTAATTTTGTGTCCAAAACGGCAGAAGAACACGTTCCCAAGCACGCCTTTTCCGGACGTAAAATAATTCTCACCGCTGGCGAGAAAATTTGGAATGGTGCCATGTCGTAACTAATGAATAAAAATAAACACTCGAGACCCATTACGTCGAAAATTATTTCTCTCCGAGGCATTAAGATGAACATCACACTATTTAGGCGTCTTAAATCTCCCCATATTCCATGGGTAGTTATTTAAATTTATTTTTGAAAATAGCAAAAATACGATGCGGAAACCCAAAGCGGTCTTGTTGTTTCTATAATCATTTGGAGGAATACTGACTAATTATTAAAATAAAAGTTACTGACAATTTTCCATAACGACTAAAAGAGTTGTTTGGGCAGCGCATTAGAGAAATATATGTTTAGCGGCAGGGATATCAATCAGAGAATTGCGTTAGCAAAGGAGGCGTTCATGAGCTGAAAGCAGTTTATGAGAGGATCGTTAGATATAATAAAACTACAAACGTCGGCGAAAAATTGTCAGCAACTCTAATTTACGAAAACGTACCGCCGGGCAATTACATATCGGGGTGCATGAGAATATTATCAACTTCGTAAGTAATAATCTATTGAATTTACAGGAAGCATTTATATAACTAACATAGGTCGAGCAGGTATTTCTGACGCTCAATGGCAAACTTTGCCATCGTCACTCAAAGCCTTGAGGGCTTACCTCGTGAAATTCCAGAGTAAGAATCAACCCAGTAGAGCAATACCAGGAAAAATAAAATATATTTTTTTCAGATAAGAGGATGTTTTGAGATATATAGTTCAAAGTCAAAGTCGAATAACCTTTTGTTCGATAATCCACTCTAGTACCTTAAGTTGAATCGGCTTCAACCCATAAACATTCACTTTTCAACAATATGGTGTAAAATGGTAAGCGTAATGCGGACCATATGCTTTTTCATTTACGACATACATTGTTTCAAAAATGTCGGTCATATATTAAATATACGTACTACTTTCAATTGGCTTATCTCGTCAAGCAAAAGAATTTCTTTTCCAAATCATCCCTTCCATCTGCTACTGAAAATAAGGGACCCTCTTCACAGCCAATGTTGCCAGCACCCACTTGCCCTTTGAATTTTTCTGAAAAATATCTTCACTTCCTTCCCGTACAAGTCGTCTCTTTAATGATTAAAAAATCAAATCATTCTCTTCTTTTTTTATTCCTCTCCACTCAACTTTCTGCTTTGATCATCGCCGTATTTTCATCACTTGAAGACCCCACTTCAATATCATCCTGTTTACTCAAACCCGTTTCAAAGTTTGGGAACCCGTAAGACGTCGAATTCGGCATCAAAGGTTTAACTTATCAAAAATGTTAAATTAGTGCAACATCAGCTGAGATCGACCAATGAGTTAAGCAAAAATAACTTCGCTTATCGAAGATGAAAAAAATTGTACACCTGATAACCGTTTCGAAAGAAGTAACTATTTTCGATCTTTATATCCGAATAAATATACCTCAAGACAATTACCTTCAGAATTCATATCCAAAACTCGTAATATCGGAAAACCTAAACAAAATTCATTGATAATTACCATTATTCATAACTATACACGATAATTAGTCTGTAATCGCGGGCAACACTCACCTTCAGTAAATAAAACTGTACTTAGAGCTAAAACCTCAAAAATCAAAATCGCGGTAAACCGAAGCAACATCAGACTTTCACCAGTTTCATAGATTTTGGTTTGGTAGTATCAGGGAAGCCGTAAATTTAGGAAGCCAAAAACATGGAATCTCCCTTAAAAATTCAACAAAAACTCCTTGAATTAAGAAAAACTAGATAATCCCACTTATCCAGGAGATACGTTTTTTTAGCTATAGCGGACAGTTCAGTGTTTTGGCGACTTCAACGAAAGAAATCAGTCTTTCGTCGTTACCTTGTCTAAATTCTTCTCCAAATTAGAGCACATCTGTCAACAACACCGGTGTATTGTTGCCAAGAAGAATATAGGCCGTGAGCACCTTTTGCCAAGTGGGTTAATGATGGCTATTTTAGAGATGAAAAATTGAGATTTTTTCCTGAAAAAGAATGGAGACACTTGAGGCTTTCAATCTCGGAAACAATTGTAACTATCTTAGCGCGTGTGTGATAGATACAAAATATTCACGGCTTATGGACGGGAATGCTTCGTTAACTCGGGCATCAAAATTACATTAGATTTTTAACTCTATTTTCTCAAGGCGCATGGCAAAGTTCAACCTGAACCAAGCATTAAAAATTACCTCAGTATTAAAAAATAAAAACGTGTATATGAATACTTTTAATTTTGAGCCCAGTGCAATTTAAATTAAATTTTAAGGCTAAGCGTTTGTTTTGGGCACCCATTTTCTTAAGGGGGTCAAATATAAGGATTCCGAGTGAGAAATTGCAATATATACATTTATTGAATAATCTAAAATATTATTTTAAGTTTAAGATGAATTATTTCATTACCTAAATACTTCTTAATATTATTTCAGCTACATCTTCTAAGCATTCTAAAGTCATATTTGGCTCTAATATAAAATATACAGACTTATTATCGCTGATAGCTTCGGGCCTTATCAGGTTTAAACCCGGCTCTGGAGAGGAGAAGGAAGGACGAAGTGCTGGACATGGTGGTGAGGAGGGGCAGCTTCTTGATATGATACGAAGGAGACAGAAGGTATGGATGGAGCGAGTACTGAGCGGGGATGGGATGTTTGAAACGGTGTTACAGCCGTTTTATACAGGTCACGTAATTGCGCAGGTTAGACCTGCATTAATCCTTCATTGTGGCGCGCAATTACGCGAATGCACGGACAAAGTTAGAACAGGAGCTTATTTTCCACCTCAGGTCCATGCACTCTCGCATTCGCTCCTGCAATTCATCGCTTTACACGACGCAATTGTAACTGCGCCTTCGTACACGATTCATGTTGTGCAATTCGGGTAACGTGTATAATGGCTTTTAGGGGGTAGAATGACGGTAAAACGAGGGACACTAAGGACGAAAGTAAGACTTTTATATAAAACCAGCAGGCCACCCGACGTTGCTAGGGAAGAATAGTACCTGCCCGTAGAAGTGGGAAATTTAGAAGTTGAAATTCATGGTCACATTGCAGGGTTTTTATGTTTTTTTGAGCTTGTCAAAAAGTGTGCCTACCCGGAAGGATGTCCATCCGCAGAAGTTGCATGACGTGACGTAAGAAACAGCAACGTGAAAACTACGCAAAGGACGAGTTGGGCGCAACGAAAAGTAGCACTATCGCGTTTGGAAGCATGAGATGCACATATGTACTGATTTTGGTCGCAATCCGTGCAGACGTGCGGAAACATAAAAAGTGGACAGACAAACAAAGGTCCTAATTTATGAATATATATAGATGAAAGGGAGTAGGCCTCGTCGTGAATAGATAAGGGAAGTTCATGAAGGGAGGGGGAACTTACAGAATACTTAAAAAAAATACTTCATGCAAACGTACCTTAATCGGTAGGATATTTAAATAACCCCTCACAAATATAAAATTGGCGTAGCAAGACGGCGAATGTTTCAGGTCTCGATTCCCAAGTAGGTTAGCTATTACCCTTTTCCTTCCTGCTTTAACAACCAATCGTTTTTTTTTCATTTATTTTGCTCACTATCTCTCCACCATAGCAGTCTGAAGAAGAGTTGCGGGGCTGTTATTGGAGAATTCTTGCTCGAAATCCCTCGAGGAAACAAGATTTTGGTTTGGAAGTCCAAGAGAGAAGCCATTAATTTGGATTCGCCAAAAACCTGGCATCTCCCCTAAAAATTCTACAAGTTCCGATAAGAGATGCTGGCTTATCTCTCAACCTTTTGTAAACATCAACATGGCCCGAAAAAGTTTGGCTTGAGGGATTCGAAGTAAATATGAGAGAATAAACTTCCGCGATGCCCTTTCATGAATCGATGAAGAAGATCCTGAATTCGAAATTATAGAAAGTGCGTTTCATTGAGTCGTTCCAATAAAATAATTTGAGTCCTTAATGAAAATCAACGGTGATATCAAATTATGCAACGACACTTTTTGAAATTCTTAGACACTATTTTTTCAAGATTTCTATAGGCGAAATTTTTATCATTGGAATCATTTCATGACTTTTTTCAATTTTTCATAACAGTAGTCCCCTAAATTTTCAAACTCGTACTATATCTTTATGCATTCAATTTATCACTGTTAAAAATTTTCTTCTGAATAGCTTATTAGTTTTCCGGAAAAAATGAAGTTATACATGCGTTCTGCCATTTCAGAATTTGAAGGCTAATTCATATATTTGGAAGACATATTCATAACCCGTCCACAAAAAAGCTTAGAAGCGTAAAGCGTTGCGTCATGGGGATATTTCTTTTTTTATCATTTATGTATTCTAACGGTGAAGGTAGGTTTGCACGGACCATTTTGCGAAATATCCCTGTGTCTTCCCTCCCCTCTTCGACTACCCTTTTCATATCAACATAGCATCTGTTTCCTCGCGTTCAATAAATGAATACTGTTGTCTTCCTCCTACCCTTCCCACACTTACCAAAACTCCTCA